>NC_133324.1:154926616-155041616 GCF_042186555.1 Aquarana catesbeiana | reverse complement strand
TATGTAGAGCAACAATTCTTTTTTTCAGATCCTTAGAGAGTTATTTGCCATGAGGTGCCAGGCTGAACTTCCAGTGATCGGTATGAGAGAGTGAGAGCAATAACATCAAATTTAACACACCTGCTCCCCATTCACACCTGAGACCTTGTAACAGTAACGAGTCACTGACACCAGGGAGGGAAAATGGCTAATTGGGCCCAATTTGGACATTTTCACTTAGGGGTGTACTCACTTTTGTTGCCAGCAGTTTAGACAATAATGGCTGTGTGTTGAGTTATTTTGAGGGGACAGCAAATTTACACTGTTATACAAGGTGTACACTCACTACTTTACATTGCAGCAAAGTGTAATTTCTTCTGTGTTGTCATATAAAAATATATAATAAAATATTTACAAAAATGTGAGGGGTGTACTCACTTTTGTGAGCTACTGTATGTGTATATGTATATATATATATATATATATATATATATTACACACAAGTCTACACACCCGTTAAAATGTCAGGTTTCTGTGATGTAAAAAAATCTGACAAAGATAAATCATTTCAGAACTTTTTCCACCTTTAATGTGACCTATAAACTGTAAAACTCAGTTGAACAACAAACTGAAATCTTTTAGGTGAAGGGAAATAAAAATAAAAAACTAAAATAATACGGTTGCATATTATTGTTGCATATAAGTATGCACACCCTTAACCACTTCAGCCCTGGAAGGATTTACCCCCTTCCTGACCAGAGCACTTTTTACAATTTGGCACTGCGTCGCTTTAACTGCTAATTGCGCGGTCATGCAATACCCAAACGAAATTTGCGTCCTTTTCTTCCCACAAATAGAGCTTTCTTTTGATGGTATTTGATCACCTCTGCCGTTTTTATTTTTTGCACTATACACGGAAAAAGACCGAAAATTTTGAAAAAAAATGATATTTTCTACTTTTTGTTCTAAAAAAAAATCCAATAAACTCAATTTTAGTCATACATTTAGGCCAAAATGTATTCAGCCATATGTCTTTGGTAAAAAAAAATGTCAATAAGTGTATATTTATTGGTTTGCGCAAAAGTTATAGCGCCTACAAACTAGGGTACATTTTCTGGAATTTACACAGCCTTTAAATTTATGACTGCCTATGTCGTTTCTTGTGGTGCTAAAATGGCAGGGCAGTACAAAACCCCAAAAATGACCCCATTTTGGAAAGTAGACACCCCAAGGAAATTGCTGAGAGGCATGTTGAGCCCATTGAATATTTATTTTTTTTGTCCCAAGTGATTGAATAATGACAAAAAAAAAAATTACAAAAAGTTGTCACTAAATGATATATTGCTCACACAGGCCATGGGCATATGTGGAATTGCACCCCAAAATACATTTAGCTGCTTCTCCTGAGTATGGGGATACCACATATGTGGGACTTTTTGGGAGCCTAGCCGTGTACGGGGCCCCGAAAACCAATCACTGCCTTCAGGATTTCTAAGGGTGTAATTTTTTGATTTTACTCCTCACTACCTATCACAGTTTTGAAGGCCATAAAATGCCCAGATGACATAACCCCCCCCCAAATGACCCCATTTTGGAAAGTAGACACCCCAAGCTATTTGCTTTGAGGCATGTTGAGTCCATGGAATATTTTATATTTTGACACAAGTTGCGGGAAAGTGACACATTTTTTTTTTTTTTTTTGTACAAAGTTGTCACTAAATGATATATTGCTCACACAGGCCATGGGCATATGTGGAATTGCACCCCAAAATACATTTAGCTGCTTCTCCTGAGTATGGGGATACCACATGTGTGGGACTTTTTAGGAGCCTAGCCGCGTACGGGCCCCGAAAACCAATCACCGCCTTCAGGATTTCTAAGGGTGTAAATTTTTTATTTCATTCTTCACTGCCTATCACAGTTTCGGAGGCCATGGAATGCCCAGGTGGCACAACCCCCCCCCCCCCAAATGACCCCATTTTGGAAAGTAGACACCCCAAGCTATTTGCTGAGAGGCATGGTGAGTATTTTGCAGCTCTCATTTGTTTTTGAAAATGAAGAAAGACAAGAAAAACATTTTTTTTTTCTTTTTTCAATTTTCAAAACTTTGTGACAAAAAGTGAGGTCTGCAAAATACTCACTATACCGCTCAGCAAATAGCTTGGGGTGTCTACTTTCCAAAATGGGGTCATTTGGGGGGGGGGGGTTTGCCACCTGGGCATTCCATTGCCTCCGAAACTGTGATAGGCAGTGAAGAGTGAAATCAAAAATTTACGCCCTTAGAAATCCTGAAGGCGGTGCTTGGTTTTCGGGGTCCCGTGCACGGCTAGGCTCCCAAAAAGTCCCACACATGTGGTATCCCCATACTCAGGAGAAGCAACAGAATGTATTTTGCGGTGTAATTTCACATATTCTCATGGCATGCTTGAGCAATATATCATTTAGTGACAACTTTGTGCAAAAAAAAAAAAAAAAAAATTGTCTCTTTCCCGCAACTTGTGTCACAATATAAAATATTCCATGGGCTGTAGAAGAACTGGGAGCCGCTCTGGCCTCTTCAAAACCAAAAAAGGCCCCTGGCCCTGATGGTCTAACCCCAGTGTATTACAAAACCTTCTTTGACTTATTGGCGAAGCCCTTAGTTTCTGCCCTCAACACTCTTACGGAGGGGAACTTATTCCCCATAGACACCCTTAGGGCCTATATCTCACTCATCCCGAAAGAGGGTAAAGACCCACAACTTTGTGGGAGCTATCGCCCAATTGCTCTTCTGAATTCGGATCTCAAGCTTTTCGCAAATATTTTAGCCAATAGACTGCTCCCCCACATACCGAATCTGATTCATAGAGACCAGGCTGGGTTTGTACCGCTACGAGAACCAAGGGACAATACCATAAGAGTCATCCACCTGATACATTCGGCAAGGACCACCAAACGGGCCCTTCTACTGCTGTCAACCGACGCGGAGAAGGCCTTTGATCGCGTCGACTGGTCCTTCATCCGAGCAACTCTAGAGCACATAGGCCTTCGCTCCTCTATGCTACAGTGGATCCTTTCCCTATACACGCACCCCACCGCGTCGGTTAGGGTAAACGAGACGAGATCGGACTTTTTCGACATCCGAAATGGCACACGTCAGGGATGCCCCCTCTCCCCCCTGATCTTTATCCTGTCCCTAGAACTTCTTTTGTGCACGATAAGGGCAAACTCAGACATTCTGGGCTACCCGAAGCCCTCGGGATCCCACAAGGTGGCTGCTTTTGCAGATGACCTTATTTTCTTCCTAACAGAACCTCTTACCTCTCTCCCTAACCTGCTTCGATCCCTTCAAGAATATGGCAATCTATCATCGTTTCAGATTAATCTGACGAAATCCTCCATTCTTAACATAACAGTAGATAAGGGAAATGGCCAACGTTTACGCTCGTCCTTTCCATTGAGATGGGCAACCAAGCATATACGTTATCTAGGAGTTGACATCACCTCAGATCCAGCGGAATTGTACTCGGCTAATTTTGCCCCATTACTCCTACGCCTTAAAACTGACCTCTTACACTGGCACTCTTTGACGCTGACGTGGTTCGGCAGATGTAGCGCCCTCAAGATGACCTTGCTATCGAGGGTGTTATACCTGCTACAGGCGCTTCCCATCCGACTACCCCTAGCGTTCTTTAAACAGATCGACTCCATGTTCCGGGCTTTTGTCTGGTCCCACCACAAACCTCGTGTGAGACTCCAACTCCTTTACCTAACAAAAAGCAGGGGTGGGGTTGGTTTACCGGACATTAAGGCCTATTACAGGGCAGTCCACCTAACTAGGTTGGTGGACTGGCACTGTCACGCAGGGGCGAAGCACTGGGTCGCCATGGAGGAGGAGGACTCCGGGGGATCAGCCAAGAGCTGGCCCTGGATTACCTCACCACTGCCAAAGGACCTTTCAGAACACCCTACCCTGGGCAACACCCTAACAGTGGTTAGAGATGCTTTCCGGCGCTCTGCAGTGTCCCCGCAGCCATCTCCCATGGTTCCGATTATAGGTAACCCGGAATTCCCACCTGGAATCCAGAGTCCACAACTTAAACGACTGGCAATAGGCACTAAATGTCGCCTACATGATTTCCTGGGACCCAATGGTCAACTTTCCTTAGAAGCTGGAGCATTGGTGACAGACCCCCCCCCCCCTAGATTTTTGGAGTGGCTTGCAGCTGCGAAATTTTTTGCGCAGCTGTCTGAGGAAATCAGGCATTACCCGTAATCTCACTGAACTGGAACTCATATGCCATCGTGGGGAACCGACTAGACACTGTCTCTCACTGATGTATTCATCCTTAACCCAACCAGAGGAAGGGTACGTTCCCCAGTTCCTCTCCAAATGGGAAGCGGAGCTTGGAGTCCAATTCACGGACGTACAGAGACAAAAAATTCTCTACTTTGCTCAGAAATCCTCAATTGCCACTATGGTCCAGGAGACCTGTTACAAAATCATGACACGTTGGTACAGAGTCCCTGCCATCCTGCATCGTTTCTTTCCCCAGGTGCCCGGCCTATGTTGGCGCTGTGGCTCTGGGGAGGGGACGATGTTACACATCTTCTGGTCTTGTTCCAAGCTTGCCCCATTCTGGCTCGGGGTTGCGCGCACAGTCGGGCATCTTACCGGTGTTTCCCTGGAAGGGAATCCTGCAGCCTGCTTGCTCCATCTATCAGAACGACCCATCAAGAAATATAAGACCTCTCTCACTATCCAACTTCTGAATGCCGCAAAGGCTTGCATTCCTCTTTGCTGGAGATCGGAGAGACCACCGACGATGTCCCTGTGGTTTGCTAAAGTAAACGAATTAAGGGATATGGAAGATTTTACTGCCACCCTGCACAATAGAGAGGAGACCTTTCGAGAGACCTGGAGACCCTGGCAGCACTTTATTTACACGGAAGCCTATCTTCAGGAAATGGCACAATCTAGCTAACTCAACGGACTAGCATCATATCCCAGGCAGAGGGCATTCCCCTCTACCTTGTTATATTGTACTTTTGCATTCTGTCTTTACCTTTCCTCTGTACCACTTCACCCTTATTCACTTCTGCTTCCCCTCCTGTTCCCCCTTTCGTCTGTACCTCTCCGCCCCCTCCTATCCCGCCATCCCCCCTCATACCCCGGGGGACGCTAGTCTTTATAACATGCATCCTCATACTTGGGTTCCTTCATGGTCCAGATATAAAGAAAATCTTGTTACTATCACTACCTGTTAAATGTGGCCCATGTATGGGTTATACAGTCTTTCAAACCCCCATTTTACCAATTATTTGGAAAACACTGCATTTCACTGAGTGACAACAATAAATAGACAAGGAAGTCAGTAATAAGCCAAACAACTCAGATCCCAGAGCACCTCCCAGGTCTCATTTTCTGGCAGTATTGATATATCGGGGAGCTATCCCCACAAACCTTAGAAGTGGTGCTTGTTTAAATATCCAGAACTGTCAACCCTGTTGTTTTTTGACATTACTGTTTGCAACCTTTCATCTGTATCATGCTTGCTTGTCTCTTACATTGTTTTATAACAGAATATGTAACTGTCTGAACTTGCTCAGTGTCAAAATAAAGGAATTAAAAAAAAATATTCCATGGATTCGACATGCCTCTCAGCAAATAGCTTGGGGTGTCTACTTTCCAAAATGGGGTCATTTGGGGGGGTTTTGAACTGTCCTGGCATTTTATGCACAACATTTAGAAGCTTATGTCACACATCACCCACTCTTCTAACCACTTGAAGACAAAGCCCTTTCTGACACTTTTTGATTACATGAAAAAATTATTTTTTTTTGCAAGAAAATTACTTTGAACCCCCAAACATTATATATTTTTTTAAAGCAAATGCCCTACAGATTAAAATGGTGGGTGTTTCATTTTTTTTTCCACACAGTATTTGCGCAGCGATTTTTCAAACGCATTTTTTGGGGAAAGAACACACTTTTTTTAATTTTTATGCACTAAAACACACTATATTGCCCAAATGTTTGATGAAATAAAAAAGATGATCTTAGGCCGAGTACATGGATACCAAACATGACATGCTTTAAAATTGCGCACAAACGTGCAGTGGCGACAAACTAAATACATTTTTAAAAGCCTTTAAAAGCCTTTACAGGTTACCACTTTAGATTTACAGAGGAGGTCTACTGCTAAAATGACTGCCCTCGATCTGACCTTCGCGGTGATACCTCACATGCATGGTGCAATTGCTGTTTACATTTGACGCCAGACCGACGCTTGCGTTCGCCTTAGCGCGAGAGCAGGTGGGAAAGGGGTGCTTTTTTTTTTTTTTTTTTTTTTTTTTTATTTATTATTTTTTTTTTTTTATCTTATTTTTAAACTGTTCCTTTCATTTTTTTTTTTAAATCATTTTTATTGTTATCTCAATGAATGTAAATATCCCATATGATAGCAATAGGTAGTGACAGGTACTCTTTTTTGAAAAAATTGGGGTCTATTAGACCCTAGATTTCTCCTCTGCCCTCAAAGGATCTGACCACACCAAGATCGGTGTGATAAAATGCTTTCCCAATTTCCCAATGCGCTGTTTACATCCGGCGAAATCTAAGTCATAAAATGCTCGTAGCTTCCGGTTTCTTAGGCCATAGAGATGCTTGGAGCCACTCTGGTTTCTGATCAGCTCTATGGTCAGCTGGCTGAATCACCGGCTGCATTCTCAGGTTCCCTGTTGAGACAGGAGAGCCAGAGAAAAACACGGAAGACGGTGGGGGGGGGCGAGCATTCCCTCCCACTGCTTGTAAAAGCAGTCTAGAGGCTAATTAGCCGCTAGGATTGCTTTTACATGAAAGCCGACTGCTGGCTGAAAAGAATGATACCAAGCTGATACCTAAACCTGCAGGCATCATTCTGGTATAATCACTCAAAGTCGTGAATGGCGTACCTGAAGACAAAAAAATGGTTAACAATAAAGCACAGTAAACAGTAAAGTATAAAAAATTGCATACCTGAAAAGCAAACATGATAAAACATAATAACAATAAAACATTGCAGAATAGAATACAGTAAAAAAGAGCAGAACAATAGAGAGAATAGAAAGAACAATAAAACGACAACTATTTTTTTTTATTTTTTATTTTTGTTTGTGTTTTTTTTTTTTTTTTTTTTTTTTTTTACACTTTTTTTTGTAACTGTACCTTTTATAACTGTAACCGGTTCCAGGTTCGGGTCTCTCAAAATGCGATGGCACCTTGGGAGACCCTGTGAAAGTGTGCCTAGTCTGTGCAGTGCTGTACCCTACGCTAATACTCAACTAGTGAATGGTAGCGTTCAAAACATTCACCAATGCAAAGACCAGGATTGTCAGGACAGGAGGGACAATAATAGCGGGTGTCACGCCTATATCCACGCTTGCTGCAGACACAACATCTTTTTTGGGGGGGTTCGCTGGGTAGGGGTACTCGGGAGGACATAAAGAAAATGCCTCTAATGCAGCCGACTGCATTTGGTTGGGGATGTGAATGGGGGAAGTACAGGCGCTGCAGAAGCGGTGGGTTCCCAATTAGGATTGGCGAATGCAGAAGGAAGGGCATTATGGGCACGACGGGCCTGTGTTTGTCTTTTTGGTGGCAGCGGGACACTACTTGTGCTTGCCACCTCACCAGCTTGAACTGCACTTATGGGACTCGTCACGTCACCAAGTGTTACTGTAGTGCTGGTTTGACTACGACCGGGGTGTACTAGGCCACTGGTGCTTGCCAATTCACCAAAACGCTACCAAAAAAACTGTTAGCGATGACAGGGATCAGGCCTGACTCTGCGAACGCTGCAGTTATGCATTTAGTGTTTTGTAAGTGACAGTGATCGATCGATACTGCACTTGGGTGGGCTGGGCTGGGCCAGGCGGAGGGGCAAAACGCAGGTGCTAGCAGGTATCTGGGCTGATCCCGCTAACACTGCGTTTTTGGGAACATTAAACTGCTGGGGACGCTAGTATAGATCTGATCGGATCAGATATTGATCCGTTCAGATACTATACCACTAAGGGAGGTGTACGGTGCGTGCGTGGGTGTTAGCGGTACTGGCACTAACCTGACGCTGCCTGGGGCAGGTGCTTGCCAGTTCACCAACTGTTAGCGATCGCAGGGATCAGGCCTGACTCTGCGAACGCTGCAGTTATGCGTTTAGTGTTTTGTAAGTGACAGTGATCGATCGATACTGCACTTGGGTGGGCTGGGCCGGGCCAGGCGGAGGGGCAAAACGCAGGTTCTAGCAGGTATCTGGGCTGATCCCGCTAACACTGCATTTTGGGAACCTTAAACTGCTGGGGACGCTAGTATAGATCTGATCGGATCAGATATTGATCCGTTCAGATACTATACCACTAAGGGAGGTGTACGGTGCGTGCGTGGGTGTTAGCGGTACTGGCTCTAACCTGACGCTGCCTGGGGCAGGTGCTTGCCAGTTCACCAAAACGCTACCAAAAAAACTGTTAGCGATCGCAGGGATCAGGCCTGACTCTGCGAACGCTGCAGTTATGCGTTTAGTGTTTTGTAAGTGACAGTGATCGATCGATACTGCACTTGGGTGGGCTGGGCCGGGCGGAGGGGCAAAATGCAGGTGCTAGCAGGTATCTGGGCTGATCCCACTAACACTGCGTTTTTGGGAACCCTAAACTGCTGGGGACGCTAGTATAGATCTGATCGGATCAGATATTGATGCGTTTAGATACTATACCACTAAGGGAGGCGTATGCTGCATGCGTGGGTGTTAGCGGTACTGGCGCTAATCTGACGCTGCCTGGGGCGACGCATATCACCGCCGGGCAATCAGGGGCTAAACCTTTATTCGGTAATAAACGGCGGGTGCCCTGACACTATAAAAAATAAACGGACTAACCAGCGTCAACCGTAACAGTTATACGGTGATCAGTGGTGAAAGGGTTAACTAGGGGGCAATCAAGGGGTTAAAACATTTATTAGGTAGTATATGGGGGTCCCTGTCGCTATAAAACGTTGACGGCGAACCTAAATATTTACGTCCCTAACTAGCGTCACCAGTGACACTAATACAGCGATCAGAAAAATGATCGCTTAGTGACACTGGCGACAGGGGGTGATCAAGGGGTTAAAACTTTATTAGGGGGGGTTAGGGGGGTACCCTAGACCTAAAGGGGGCTACCACTAACTGCCCTAACACTTCTAACTGTCACAAACTGACACCATGCAGTAATCAGAAAAAAAAAAAAAAACACTGCTTGGTGTCAGTGTGACAGGGGGGGGGGTGATTGGGGGGTGATCGAGGGGCGATCGGGGGGGTCGGGGGTGTTATGTGTGCCTGGAATGTTCTACTGTGTGTGTGTGTTCACTCACTGTGAAGTCTTCTCTCCTCGGCGCCGGAACGGAAACTGCCGAGCCGAGGAGAGATGACATCACATCCTCTGCCTGTGTGTACTATACACAGGCAGGGGATGTTTCTCATTGGCTGGGAGCGATCGCGAGGGGGGGGCCACGATCGGATGGCCTCCCCCTCGCCTCTCAATGCTCCCAGACCGAAGCCGACCGCCGCTGACACCGGGGGGGGTCCGATTGGACCCCCCGCCCACGGGAAGGCAATCAGGTGCCAGGTACGTGATTTTGCCTGCCCGTGCCATTTTGTTCACGTATATATGCGTGAGGCGGTCGGCAAGTGGTTAAGGACCAAGCCCCGTTTTGAGATTTGGTGTTTACAAGTTAAAATCTTTTTTTTTTTTGCTAGAAAATTACTTAGAACCCCCAAACATTATATTTTTTTTCAGACACCCTAGAGAATAAAATGGCGGTCGTTTCAATCCTCTGTCACACTATATTTGCGCAGCAGTCTTACAAGCTCAATTTTTTGGGAAAGAGTACACTTTTTTAAATTAAAAAATAAGACAACAGTAAAGTTAGCCCATGGAACAGAGAATCTTTGGATCGGCAGCACACCCACACAGAAAGTAAAGTATTGAAGCATAAATATTAAAAGCACTGGTTGGGTACAGAATGGGTACTGTGGTTTTGAAAAGCACTTCAATAGTGTGAAATGCGTCAACCTACCTGCATTTCCCCTGCCTGTACCCATCCAGTGCTTTTATTATTTATGCTTCAATAAAGACTTTATACTTTACTTTCTGTGTGGGTGTGCTGCCGATCCGAAGATTCTCTGTTCCATGTTTTCTGCTGCAGTTGCAGGGTGTACACCCCACCTCACAGAAGCAACATTTGAGTGTTACCGATTGCATCACATGTGAGCAGCGATCTCTTTTTCTCTACTAGTAAAGTTAGCTCTTTTTTTATATATTGTGAAAGATAATGTTACGCCGAGTAAATTGATACCCAACATATCATGCTTCAAAATTGCGCCCGGTCGTGGCATGGCAACAAACTTTGACCCTCAAGAATCTCCATAGGCGACGTTTAAAACATTTTTACAGGTTACCAGTTTTGAGTCACAGAGGTCTAGTGCTAGAATTATTGCACTCACTCTAACAATCACGGCGATACCTCACATGTGTGGTTTGAACACCGTTTTCATATGCGGGCGCAACGTATGCGTTCGCTTCTGCATGAGAGCTCGGTGGGCCGGGGCGGCCCCTCTCCCTGATAAAAGTGATCTTGTGGCAAATCCGCCGCTGAGACCACTTTTATCTGAAAGCCAACCGCCCACTGTTGAACAGGCAACCGGGGTTATGGCGGCAGCTAGCTGCCGCCATAACAACGGTATTCCCCTTATATAATGACGGCGGGCAGTCGGCAAGTGGTTAAACTAATACTTTGTTGAACCACCTTTTGATTTTATTATAGCACTCAGTCTTTTTGAGTATGAGTCTATCAGCATGGCACATCTTGACTTGGCAATATTTCCCCACTTTTCTTTGCAAAAACACTCCAAATCTGTCAGATTGCGAGGGCATCTCCTGTGCACAGCCCTCTTCAGATCACCCCACAGATTTTCAATCGGATTCAGGTCTGGGCGCTGGCTGGGCCATTCTAAAACTTGAATTTTCTTCTGGTGAAGCCATTCCTTTGTTGATTTGGATGTATGCTTTGGGTCGTTATGCTGAAAAATGAAGTTCCTCTTCATGTTCAGCTTTCTAACAGAAGCCTGAAGGTTTTGTGCCAATATTGACTGGTATTTGGAACTGTTCATATTTCCCTCTACCTTGAATAAGGCCCCTGTTCCAGCTGAAGAAAAACATCCCCAAAGCATGATGCTGCCATCACCTTCACTGTGGGGATGGTGTTCTTTTTGTGATGTGCAGTGTTGTTTTTGCGCCGATCATATCTTTTGGAATTATGGGCAAAGATGTCAACCTTGGTTTCATCAGACCATAACACATTTTCCCATATGCTTTTGGGAGACTTCTGATGTGTTTTTGCAAAATTTTGCTGGGCTTGGATGCTTTTCTGCATAAGAAAAGGCTTATGTCTTGCCACTCTACCCCATAGCCCAAACATATGAAGAATACGGGACATTGTTGTCACATGTACCACACAGCCAGTACTTGTCAGATATTCCTGCAACTCCTTTAATGTCGCTGTGGGTCTCTTGGCAGCCTCCCTGACCAGTTTTCTACTTGTCTTTTCTTCAATTTTGGAGGGACGTCCAGTTCTTGGTAATGTCACTATTGTGCCATATTTTCTCCACTTGATGATGACTGTCTTCACTGTGTTTCATGGTATATTTAATGCCTTGGAAATTCTTCTGTACCCTTTTCCTGACTGATACCTTTTAATGATGAGATCCCTCTGATGCTTTGGAAGCTCTCTGTGGACCATGGCTTTTGCTGTAGGATGCGACTAAGAAAATGTCAGAAAAGACCTACTAGAACATCTGAACTTTATTTGGAGTTAATCAGAGGCACTTTAAATGATGGCAGGTGTGTACTGACTCCGATTTAACATGAGTTTGAATGTGATTGCTTAATTCTGAACATGGCTACATCCCCAGTTATAAGAGGGTGTGCACACTTATGCAACTGCATTTTTTTTTTTTTTTACCCCGCGCCCCCCCCCCCCCCTAAAAAAAAGTGTAAGTTTGTTTTTCAATTGAGTTGTACAGTTTATAGGTCACATTAAAGGTGGTAAAAGTTCTGAAATTATTTATCTCTGTGTAATTTTTTACATCACAGAAACCTGACCTTTTAACAGGTGTGTGTGTGTGTGTGTGTGTGTGTGTGTGTGTGTGTGTGTGTGTGTGTGTGTGTGTGTGTGTGTGTGTGTGTGTGTGTGTGTGTGTGTGTGTGTGTGTGTGTGTATATATATATATATTCTAAAACTCCCAGCACTCCTACCAATGTATCACAACACCCTAGAGATTGCACCTTTCTGCTGCCCAGCTGCATGGAGTTTCTGGGCTCTTTGCTCCCTTCCTCCTCCCTCTAGTGATATCACCTGCTCCCTAGTGCAGCCTTTAGAGGCCAGTCAGTCCCTCTAGAGCATAGGCGAAGAGGAAAAGGAAGCCAACCACTAAGATGTCCACCTCTTCTGTTACTACAGAACCCTTCCAATACTGAAGCCATTTTTTAGAAGTCCATAGCTTTCTATGAATTGGCAGATGTCAGCAGACATATGTCTACTGGCACCCGCCGACATCTGATCTGATCCTGTCCGCTAAAAACAGACAGATGGATTCCCCATCCATCCAGTGGATTGGATGACAGTCAGATGGATGCAGACAAGCAGTCCATTTTTATCTGACTGCCCCATATATAAGAGCGGGCTGTGTCCGTGTCCGCTCTGCATTACGGACAGGTCCCTCGCTGAGCAGGTGGATCCGCTTGGCGGAGTCCGCTCTGTCCACAAGGGGCCTAAATGTTTCTATGTTTTAGAAAAAAAAAAAAACCTGAAACATTTTCCTAGCCATGTGTTTTTTTCAAACCAATTTCTAAATCGGAATATCTGCTTTCATTGCAATCACATCATTTCAGCAATTTCAGTGTTAAACTAACAAATAATCTCAAAAGTAGCTTAAAAAAACATGCCTTATTTAGAAAATAATTGAAATATCTATGTTTTGTAATATTTAGCCTGAAAATCTGTAAATTAGCACTGCGTTTGAATCAGTAAAAAAATCTGGGAGCTAGAATTTTTACACCCATACACGTGTAAAGGTACTCACTATTTGGACCATACAATAGACACATATGTGATGACCTTCATATTACATAAAATCTTACCAGAGGAGGCTTCATCTCTATTCATATAAATCAAAACCAAAAAAAACAAAACAATGGGACTTTGCCTATGTCTCCAATAGTAAACCCAACTCAGTTAAAAGAAATCCCATCCAATTTTATTAATTCTTATATTAAAAACAGTTGTGACACATACAAGCAAAATATTAAAAACAATTTTAGGTCATGATCACACAAACAACCAGTCCCTGGGTATCGCAGTTAGAATGTCAATACAGTCGCTGTGATAGTCAACGTGTTTCATCTTTGCAGGAGAGATCACCCAAAGGGAGTTCCCTCATGAGTTCAAGGGTGGTTTCTGCAGGCTAGAGAGAACTAGATTTAGATCCCAAGGAATCACAGGCTGCTGTAATGGTAATCTGATCCATTAGACATCTTGAAAAACAGTTTTTATAAGAGAGAGAAGCCAAAGGCTTTGCAATAGGATGGACAAGGCTGAAATCTTTCCCTTAACTACTTCCGGACCGCCCACCATACATATACTGCAGCAGGGTGGCCTGGCTGCGCGAAACAACGTACCTGTATGTTGTTCACACTTCCTGGTCTGGGGTGTGTTCGCGCCGCCGGCGACCCGCTTTTGCTGTGATTGGACACAGCGGGAGCCAATCAGCAAGTCTGGCGGTCGCGATGGCCACCGGCCACCAGCGATCGTTCCGGGGAATGACAGAAGGGCGGTTTGCCTATGCAAACAAGGCAGACTGTCATTCTGTCACAGAGGAAGAGAGAGATCTGTGATTCCTATTAATCGGGAACAGAACCGGATCTCTCTCTTTGTCTAGTGTCAGCATTCCCCACAGTTAGAAAGCACACATATGGAATACATTTAACCCTTTGATTGCCCCAATGTTAACCACTTCCCTGCCAGTGTCATTTATACAGTGTCAGTGCATTTTGTTTTAGGACTGATCACTGTATTGGTGGACACTGGTCCCCAAAAAGTGTCACTTAGTGTCCAATTTGTCCGTCGCAGTCCCGCTAAAAATCGCTGATCTTTGCCATTACTGATATAAAAAATAGTCCCTAAATCTATCCCATAGTTTGTAGACGCGATAACTTTTGCACAAACCAATCACTATACGCTAATTGGGATTCTTTTTACCAAAAATATGTAGCAGAATACAAATTGGCCTAAGTTGATGAAGAAATTAGATTTTTTTACATATTTTTATTGGATATGTTTTATAGCAGAAAGTAAAAAATATTTTGTTTCAAAATTGTTGCTCTTTTTTTTGTTTATATCGCAAAAAATAAAAACCGCAGAGGTGATCAAATACTCAAAAAGAAAGCTCTATTTGTAGTTAAAAAAAAACATCAATTTTTTTTGTGTACAACGTCGCACGACTGCGCAATTGTCAGTTAAAGCAACGTAGTGCCGTAGCGCAAAAAATGGCCTGGTCATTAAGAGGGTAAATCCTTCCAGGGCTGAAGTGGTTAAGAGTGCTTAGTACTACATTTTTGTCAAGTCCTGACTACAAAAAAGCCAAAATATGACGTATTGAGTAGTCCCTGGGGTTCAAATGCCAGTGTTCACACCAAACAAAAACAAAAATTTCTCCAGGTATGGTAGATTTTTCTAACCTTAAATAATGTGGGAATGACAGAATCAGATAAACCCTCTTCAAAAGCATGCAATTGAAGCCAGGGACTGTGAAGCTACAGGGGGTATCAGGAGAGCAGGTCTGGCCTGTTTTGGAGAGGCTAGGGGTCTTTTCCTAGGAGTTTGAGTATGTCTGTGTACCAGGTTCTTCTGGGCCAGTTTGGTACATGAGAGTTCTTGAGATTCAAAGCTTTGTTCCCTTCTTCTATCTTGCAGAGCAGTCGAGGAAAAATCCACACTGGAGAGAGGGCACATTTTAACCTTAAAGGAATCCTTGGGATTACCAGAGCATCATATGGCAGTGCTAGAAGATCCTTGGTTCTGGCCACAAACAGGATTCATTTGCTGAACACATCTGGGGTCCCCCTTTCTCACACAGGAAATTGAAGATGTGGGATGGAGGGATTCCCCTTGGTCCAGGCAATGATGACCTAAGACAGGTCTTGACAAATTTGCTTTGATTTTCAAGGACAAAACCCTTCTCTGATGTAGCCCTGATGTGTATCTTTACAAATGCACCACACAGTTATGCCTCTTAGCTTTTGCCTATTAACCTTCTTAGGATCCCTAAGAACTTACTACATTTAAAATCATAATACGTGAGTGATAGAAACTGGAGACTATCTCTCGCTGCTATTACAGTTTTAACTATACCAAGTTCTTAAATTATTTTACCTGATATGCCTGATACCCTTCAGGCATCGCCACGGGCGTCAGCAATGTCTCTGGACACTCCCACTTCCTGTAGACTACGGAACACAAATTCTTGTACTAGAAAGTGTGTCACCAAAGACACCAAACACCTACTGCAGATTTTAGAGAACATAAGAATTGACAACTCTCACATTTTTCTGGTAACAGCAGACGTGGGCTCTCTGTATACCGTGTTTGAACACACAGATGCCAAGAAAGATGTCAAATGGGCATTAAAGAATTATACTGTGGATAAGAAACAATATAGATACCACTTGCAGTGTATGGAATTTGGATTACTGCACAACTACTTTTGGTATGATGGGGGTTATTATCTACAGGAGACTGGTGTAGCTGTGGGGGCCCATTTTGTGCCCACTCCACTGGGAGTCAGAGGTGGTCTTCTAACATAGACCAGATGAGTTAGTCATCTACCATAGATTTATAGATGACCTGTTCATGATATGGAGGGGGGATGAGGCTAGTCTCCTCTCCTTCATGGACAGGTTAAATCAAAATGATAAAAATATAAAACTAACATGGAATTATGATAAACAGAATATGGTGTTCTTGGATGTAGAGATGTATGTACATGAAAGGGAGATCTTTACCAAAAATTATTGTAAACCTACAGATAGGAATGGATATATTGCTATAGACAGCTGCCACCATAAACCCTGGTTATTGAACATCCCAAGAGGGCAGTTTGTCAGATTGAGAAGGAACTGTACAAGGAAGGAAGAAGTCGAGGAACAGGCAGCACTGTTTGAGGAGAAGTTTATACAAAAAGGCTACGACAGGAGTTTGTCAACAAGGTAGTAAGAAATCCTGGATGGCCGCACTCTGGGATAAGGACATCTTTATTTCAATAAAATCCAACAATACAGTCAATTGCAGAGACGTACAGGGTGGTAGACTGCTAACGCGTTTCACATCATTTGGATGCTTATTCGTAGCTGAGTTTTGTCAATAAACAGCTGGAGACGGTTAAGAATATGGAAAGGAAAGAGTTACTGGTAACAAAAGAAAAGGTTGGAAGGAATGAAGGAGATGAATATAGGATTGTATTAGGCGTCTTTCACACAGACGGCTGTTCTGCCGCAGGTAAAAGCATATAATATGTTCTGTGAAATTCAAGACTCCAGGCACTGCGATCAGCTACATTTGTACAGTTAGATTACCTGCGTTTACGTGTCTTTACGTGCGGCTGCGTTTGGAACATTCTTGACATTTCTGATGTGCTTCCTGTTGCTTTTCTTTCCTTCTTGCCGCTGCTATCCGCAGGAGGAATAGTACACTGCGATTACCTGCAGTTATGTGCAGATAGCTGCACTAAATCTCTCCTGGAATTCTATTTTTTCTATCCACACAGAACTGCATGTAACTAAATCGCAGCTAAACGCAGTGTGTGAATGGGGCCATAGGAAAGCATTGTGTGCTTTTAGCTGCGGTAGAAAACTAGAAAATCCGCAGCTAAAAGCACTATTCTATCCGTCCCTGTGAAAGGGGCCTTAGGCTATAATATTCAAGAGAATAAGGTAGAAAATATAATCAGAAAAGAAAGCATTGGAATGTACTGCTGAGGGATAAAGTCCTAGTGGGTGTCCCCCCCCCTTCCCTCATTCGTATATAAAAAAGCACCAAACTTAAGAAATATTCTAGCTCCTGGAGTGTTAGACCCCGTAGTAGAAAAATAGGAACATTGGCACCTTTTCTAAACAGGTTTTTATGCGTGCGGTAGGTGCTTAGCATGCAAGACCACCAAAGGTAGCAATGTCAAAAAGAGGAATAAATGTGTTGCTACGGTTACAGGAAGGGTCCATAAAAGTAAAGTATTTATAACATGTTCCTCTGAGGGGGTGGTGTATGTGCTGGAATGTCTGTGCAAACTCAAGTATGTTGGCTGTACTTCCAGACCTCTACTGGTAAGGGTACGTGAACATAATAATATTAGAAAAGGGAAGAGGGAATATTGCGTTTCTAAGTACTTCAGAGAGGTTCATAATAGGAGCCCTAAGTCAACGTGAGTCAGCCTGGATATATGAGACCCAGGTCTTAGCGCCCAGGGAGCTCAACATAGATTTCGACCTTAACTGCTTTATTTATAATGGTTAAATAGGTGCATACATAATATATAAATAGGGCAAATAATCAGTATAAAATTGGAACTATAATTTAAAAAAAAAATTTCTTATAAAGAAGTTTCGCCCCCGATGAGGGAGTGTTATATGGGGACTGTTTACAAGACTTTATATAATTGGTATTGTGTAAAATTGTATAGGAGTAATAAACATTACAGGTTTATATTGCAATTTTAGGCATATGTATTTATTAATTCCTGTTTTAGAATGTAACGGGAGGTTGCCGTGGTTCAGGTTGTGGAGAACGTTTTTGAGTTGCATAAATTGGTTATCCTGCTTTGGTGACACACTTTCTAGTACAAGAATTTGTGTTCCGTAGTCTACAGGAAGCGGGAGTGTCCACAGACACTGACGGCCGTGGCGATGCCTGAAGGGTTGCCTAGGCAACATTAGATTATATAAAGGCTCAGGGGAAGCAGCTCGCCCATCTACTGATGAAGCCCAAGGAGAGGGCGACATGCATTTAGAGGAGAGGAGCCGAGCCTGTGATGTCACACAGTGATCGTGAGTCCATGCCCGTGATGAACGAGCGGACTTTTTTTTATATATGCTGTTTTAACCTTTGGATCTCGCAAGTGTGCCTTTTGTTGGGGGCATTTTAAGTACAAGTAAAAGTACAAACAGAGAGCACTATGGTAGCTGTGTTTTGTTATTACATGTCATTAATTGTATTGAGAAGAGCGGAGCTGAGCTGTAAGGAGGGAGTTTCCTGTACAAACATGCAGCCTGGGGAATATAGGAGTTCCTGCTATTAGGACGTGGAGGAGAGCGATCATGGAGGAATGAAAGATCTTTTCCTGAGTTTTTAACTCATCTGTGAGGTGAGCAGGCAATTTGGCTGGGGATGGTGTTATTGATCCCAGAGAGGACGGATATACACAGCGGTGATTGTGTTTCACACATTAAGATATATAAACTGTTTCTTCACCAAGAAAATGAGTTTTTTCATAATTTTTCACAGACTGGTTGCACTGTGATATTTATCATTGTATGGAAAATAGGGATTGTCTAATCATTTTTTTATATAATGATTCAAAGAGACACAGCGCTGCACTGTAAGTGTGGTGAATCACTGAGTGTTACAGCAGCCGCGGGGATATTTAGATTATTTTTATTTTGGCGCCAATTGTTTCTTCACACTAAATTTATACCTGTCCATCAAAAATCATTCTGAAAGTGCTAGTTATCTGGCTCTCTGCCCAGAGACTGAAGTGCAAAACGTAAAATCATTAAATGCCACACTGAATTTCAATTATCTGTAGGCTACTCCTATTAATCTGAGTGATCTTTAAGTTTGCAAACTTACTTGGTACAGATCCCAACATATTTACTTCCTTAATTCTATGTCACATATGTCCTGGGAGTAGGTACTGCTGTGTCTATACTTGAAGGCAGCAAGGTACCGTGGGATATGCAGTTCTTAGAAATTGAGGGGAAGCTGCAAAGCATGCAGGAAAAACCCTAGTTAGACTTACCGGTAACGGTATTTCTACAAGTCTTTCAGAACTGCACCTGGAGAGAGCGCAGCTCCACCCACTTTTCCCAGGAAACACTGCAGTCAGTTTTTTTCTTTAGAGATCGGACACTTCCACCATGGCCTCAGTTGTTCTCAGAATACCTCCAGCCATGCTGAAATTAGATAAGCAAAACATAACAATAACACCACATTTTATAAAATTAGGGTGGGTCATCGGCGCTGTCCTGAAAGACTCGTAGAAATACCGTTACCGGTAAGTCTAAGTAGGGTTTTTCTCCCCTCGTCTTTCAGGACAGCACCTGGAGATGATAAAAGAGTACTTACTCTAGGGTGGGACCACCGCCTGCAGGACTTTCCTGCCAAACGATTGTTCCGATGCTGATAGCAAGTCCAACCTATAGTGGCGGTGGAAGATGGAGAAGCTTGTCCACATGGCCACTTTACAGATCCGACCTGGAGAAGCCCCTGCTCTTTCCACCCAGGACGTTGCTACTGCCCTTTATCCCCGTGGGAGGATCAGCCCCTGAAGCTCTATAGGCTTCACTGATTTCTCAGCCATCTGCCTATAGTGCTTTTGAAAGCGCTATAACCCTTACGTGATCCAGAGAAAAGAATAAAAAGAGCATTTGACTTCCTAAACTCTCTCGTGATTTCTAAATAATGAAGTAAACACCTTCTCACATCCAGAGTATGAAAAGACTCCTCCTTATAGTTGGATGGTGTAGGGCAAAGAGTAGGTAGAATTATTTCTTGTGCCCTATGAAAAGCGGTTGCAACTTTTGGCAAAAAACCCAGGTCAGTTTTTAGCACTACCCGGTCTGGAAATATATAGCAAAAGGGCTCTATTATAGATAGAGCTTGCAACTCGCTTACTCTTCTGGCCGAGGTAACTGCTACCAAAAGAACTAATTTGAGCGACCATAATTTTATTGTCGCTTCCTCTGGAGGTTCAAAAGGTCTTTTGATCAAACCCTGTAGAACCAATGATAAATCCCATTTAGGAAAAAATTTAAAAGGTATTGGCCTAGCTCTGGCCAATGCCTTGAAAAATCTAATTATAAGCGGCTCTTGAGATAACTTTCTCTCAAGAAAAACCGACAAGGCGGCCACCTGGACCTTCAGGGTACTCCCATCTCCATTCCTTCATGGAGAAACTCTAATAATTCCTGTGGTGAGAATGTTTTGGTCATGCACCAGGAATTAAACCGCTTCCACGTTTTAAAATAAATAACTCTGGTAACCTTTTTTCGGCTACTTAACAGGGTCGACACCAGTTTATCTGAAAAGCCTTTTCTTTTTAGAATCTGCTCTTCAGTAACCACCCCGTCAGCTTGAGCTGGTCGATATTTGGATGCTGAAGGGGTCCCTGGGTTAAGAGATCTTTTTGAAGTGGAAGAACCCAGTGAGGTTTCACCGCCATCCTCTGTATAGTTGCAAACCAGGGCCTCTTGGGCCAAAAAGGAGCCACTAGAATCATACTTGTGGTCTCTTGTAGTTTCTTTAAAACCAAAGGGATCATTTGAAAGGGGGGAAAGGCGTAGCACAAGTGAAAGTTCCACGGTTGTGTCAGCGCATCCAATCCTCTCGCTTGATCTTGCCTGTTTAGTGAAAAATAGGCCTTCACCTTTGAGTTCTTCTGGGATGCGAACAGGTCTATCTGAGGAACTCCCCATTTTTCTGTAAATTTTTGGAATACCTCTGTGTTTAGACTCCACTCTGCTTCTAGTATCTTTTCTCTGCTTAGAAAGTCGGCTACTAGATTCAGGTCTCCCTTTAAGTGTACAGCTGTTAGGGACCTTAAGTTGTTTTCCACCCAGGATAAAATCTGAAGGGACGAGGCTAGCAAGACTTTGCTTCTCGTGCCCCCTTGCCTTGTAATATATGCCACTGCTGTGGCATTGTCCGATAGAACTTGGACATGGTGACCCTGGACTAGTTTCTCGAAAGCCCATAGTTCTAGGAGAATAGCCCTTAGTTCCCTCCAATTGGAGAATCTCCTGGCTTCCCTGTTCGTCCAATTCCCCTGAGCCATCGGTCCTTCCAGGTGGACGCCCCAACCCCAAGAACTTGCATCCGTTGTCAACCTCCTCTCCCCGGGGAAACACCAGAGCAGGCCCCTGTCCAGATTGGAGTGGCTCCTCCACCACCAGAGCTTCCTCTGAACTCGAGGTGGCATTTTTATCATTTTTTCCAGGGGCTCTCCATAGGACTAATTTCTTAGGATTGCCTGCTGAAGATCCCTTGCGTGGAAACGTGCCAACTGTACTGCTAGTATCGATGCAGTAAGGAGCCCCAAGAAAGACATAGCTGCCCTGATGGAAATTGGTAGGTTTATCTGTGTCTTTTTTAGTGCACTCTGAAGTTTTTCTATCTTTTCCTCAGGGAGGAAGATTCTCTCCTGTATGGAATCGATAGTATAACCTAGGAATTTTATTATCTGTGATGGAATCATGTTTGATTTTTCCTTGTTTATTATCCAACCAAGACTCTCCAGATGTCTCTTTGTCCTTTCCAGATCTTTCCCTAACATGTCTCTTGTCTTGGCAAATATTAGGAGATCGTCTAAATATGGGACAATCGAGATTCCCTCTATTCTGAGTGGGGCTAAGGCCTCTGCCAAGATCTTTGTGAATATCCTCGGAGAGGACGACAGCCCGAAAGGAAGAGCTCTGAACTGAAGATGTAGGATAGACTCTGCCCTCCTGATTGCAAATCTGAGGTGCTTTTGGGATGCTGGTACTATAGGCACATGGAGATATGCATCCCTCAGGTCTATGGATGCCATAAAACAGTTCAAAAGACCCTTTACTGAAAAGATCGTGTCCATTTTGAATTTCTTGTACCTGACCGATCTGTTGA
Organism: Aquarana catesbeiana; assembly: GCF_042186555.1. Lineage (NCBI taxonomy): Eukaryota > Metazoa > Chordata > Amphibia > Anura > Ranidae > Aquarana > Aquarana catesbeiana. The sequence continues at coordinate 155,019,665 of NC_133324.1, read as the reverse complement.
GAATCTTCAGGTTCAGAATTAATCTGAATTTGCCCGAAGGCTTTCTCACCAGAAATATGTGCGAATAGCACCCCTGTTCCACTTCTTTGGGGGGGAACATTTATGATCACCTTCTGCTGAATTAATTCCTGTAGGATTGTAGACATTGCTGTAAGCTTCTCTGGGTCTCGGGGAGCCCGAGTTATATAAAACCGAACAGGCGGGGGTTGGGAGAACTCCAGTCTGTAACCCTCTTATCGTTTTGAGGATAAACGAACTGTCTGTTATCCTCGGCCACTGTGGAAAGAAGGTTTGTAACCTTGCTCCCACAGTCGGAGGACAGTCACTGGCTCTTAGTATTTGGGGTAGGGGGGGCGAAATAGTACTCCTGACTTGCCCCTGCCTCTCTGAGACCTCCAAGGTCTTTTATAACCCGTCTCCTTTGTGTCGGAGGTTTTCCTAAAAGGACAAACATTTTTATTGCCCTGAGGGATCACCTTTTTCTTTATGGGGAAGGCGTTTTTCTTGTCAGCCGTTCTTTCAAGTATGGCTTCAAGACCCTGGCCAAAAACCAAATCCCCCTCAAAAGGTCAGGGTATACAGCCTCAAAGACCCCACTTGGTCTTTGAGGCTGTATCCCCTGTCCATGTCTCCTAATGCAGAGGATCTGGCTGACATTCTGATTCAGCTGAAGCATCTATGTATCCTACTGCCTTCAGTTGTACCGGTAGTGTCTCCAAAAGATCCTTACGAGGAGTTTCTGCCTTGATATGAGCTTTTAGTTGTTCCAGCCAATGCTCTAAGTTCCTGGCCACCACTGTTGAAGACATAGCTGGCTTTAAATTTGCTAGGGTGGAATCCCAAGCTTTCTTGAGTAGGGAGTCAGCCCTTTTATCCATGGGATCCTTAAGTATACCCATATCCTCAAACGCAAGGTCAGTGTTCCTCGACACCTGAGAGAAAGCTGCATCCAGTCTTGGTTTTTTGTTCCAAACCTGGGAGCTATCCTCTTCAAAGGGAAACCTGCGTTTGAGGGATCTAGAAAAGAAAGGGGCCCTCCCTGGGTCCTTCCATTCCCTTTTTATTGTTTCTGACAGAAACTTATGCACCGGAAACACCCTGTGCTTCACTTCACCCATGCCCTGAAACATTTTATCATGTAACGACAATAGGGTTTTATCCTCTATAATATTTAGAGTAGTGTGGATAGTTTTTAAAAGATCATCCACCTCCTCTAGGGATAATTTGTAGCGGGAAGAAGAAGATTCTTTCTCCGCTTCTTCCTCTGATTCTGTAACCACGCTATGATCTTCCTCTTCTGAGTCACTGCCCCCTCTATATGTAGAAACAGATGACTGGGAACGAGGTACTGAGCTGCTACCTGCAGCTGGACGCTTGTCAAGATAAGACCTGAATGTCTCAAAAGTATCGCCCAATTCCTTTCTGAAGGAGTTCAATAATTCTCCTTGCTAAGCCACAGGTGTAGTAGGAGTGGTCTCCTCCTTCACTAAGTCTGCAATGCAGGCTTTGCATAACACTTAACAAAAAAATGGGAGGAGCTAACACTAACCCCTCTACTTGAGATCAGCCAGTAAATCCCCCCACAGATTTACTTTACAACAATTAAACACACTTACTTCCTGATTCAACATACAGGAAGAGTGTTGCAGGCTCTTAAATTCCCAGAATTAGAAGAGGGAGAATAAAACATGCCCATAGAGTAAGATACAGAGACCGTTGTCCCCGCTTACTTGGGCCTGGCTGACTTGTGTGGCTCCTGCTATCACCGTTTGTTCCTCCTCCATACTGCAAGGATTCCCAATGGCTTTTGGTGCCATTTTATTTCAAATTTCCCAGACCGCTCGCCACTGCGAGGGCCAGAAATGACGTCAGCTGGAAGAGGCCGACCTCTCCTCCTGCATTCCAGCGGCCGGAAGCCGCGTCGCTAGAAGTCCCACCCCCGACCGTAGTGACGCGCTCGCCACCGGAACCCGGAAGGCTGAGGCTTTGGGGAAGAAGGGAGACGCCGCTCCTTTTAGCCTAGCCGCCAGTTTGAAGGAGCGGGGACCCCCAGCAGCCTGACCCTCGCCGGGTATGAAGAGGGGAGGACGCCAGAGCCTTCCCCACATGTAAGGGAGGAAGCTGGGCTGGCCTGTAGCAAAGACAAAAGAATACCGGTATGCCCCATACTCTCTCCACCTGGAGACAGCGCAGCACACCCCTGGCTCCCTGCAGCGCTTCCACCATGGCGGAGGAAACACTACAACTGAGGCCTTGGTGCAAGTGTCCAGTCTTTAAAGAAAAAACTGACTGCAGTGTTTCCTGGGAAAAGTGGGTGGAGCTGCGCTCTCTCCAGGTGCTGTTCTGAAAGACGAGGGGAGAAATCCAAGAAGTTGTTGAGCGATGGATATCAGACAGGCAGCAATCACAACAAAGATTTTTATTTTTTGGTAGTAAGCTTATATTGGATTGTCACTTTTGTTTTATTACAATACTGATGGTATTAAACCCCCCCCGCAAAAATAAAAGGGCATTTATTATTTTCTCCTTACATGAGCCTGAAAAGCATTGCACCAGAGATCAGTGGATTACATGTGCAACCTCAGGCTCCTGCAAACTCTTTATCCAGCTCTCTGCTTGTAGTGTTTTCAGTTAGAGAGCAGGAAGAGTGTCAATAGACTACGATAGTCTCCCATGGTGGCAGTGAGGAATTGTAGTTTATTCATTCGAATGAAGCAGCTATGTGGGCAGAGCCCCAAGGAGTGAGGATGCCTAGCAACATGTTGCACCCTGAATACATGTTGCTAAGGGTAGAGTAGGCCTGTAAGCAAACCTGTAGTAAATATTCTCTAATGGCAAACAACCAACCATGAAGCTTGTGATTAGGTTCAATTCTACTGTGCTGGCACTTGCCACCTCCCAAATACAGCAAATGATCAACATTTCAGATACGTGGCACATCTACATGCTGCCCCCTCAGCCTTCCTTTATTCAGTGCTCTGTATCTAAGACCATGGACAATCCCATTAAAAAGGTAATTGTAATGCTTGTAAGCCCAATCCTCTGAGATCTTTGATGTGTGGGCCTGCCTGTCAGCATTTTCTGAAAATCTTTGTAAAAAAGAAAAGCTGAAAAAAGCTGGTTTCTATGCAGAGCTGCATGAGATTGTAAACTCTCCAGTTTTAGTAAATCAACCCCAGTGTGTTTTTTTTCACCCATTTCAATGGACAGCCAATATACCACCTAGAAAAGCAGTGATTAGACTTTGCACCGAAGAACTCAGTGGGGGGGGGGGGGGGGGGGTGGCAGAAGTGTGTTTAACCCTCCAAGTCTATAATCTTGTATAGGGGAAAAAAAATGCACCATTTGTTGTGGTTTCTCCGCAAACACTACAGTAACTCAGTCAAGTTAGATTCATATATTTATATAGGATGGTTGAAACATACCAGAGACAAATATCATATGTACGTATTTATTTACAATCCATTCATGGCTAGGAAATTCTTTGTCAAGACGGTCCACTGAACCTAAAACAAAAAAACAAAAAAAAAAAAACACAACAGAATGAAAAGAGGAACAATCAAGTTGAGCTATAAAACTTAAGCAACTGGTGCATCAGAAAGCGTTTACAGTATCACGGTTTTTCATACTGTTACTTAATCATCACATGCACATTGTTTTTACTAAAATTAGATTATTTTTTTTAATTCTAAGAAATTTGTAATGATTTAACAAAGCTCGTATGTAAATATTCATTTCTGATAAATCCCTAGTCATACACCATTGTAAACCTACATACACCAAACTTGAATAAAATCAAGCATTTTACTGTGTTTTACGGAGACCAATTAAACTACAGAACGCCTGGTGTTCTGACTTCACTAGATGCACGATAGTACTCAAATTACCAAAGTAAAAAAAGACAACCAGGCGGCTACCTAGCTTTTTCAGAATGTGATCAACACTGGTAGCCTATATGCATCTCTCAGTACCCCCTCCCCAGCTACCATTTGTGAAATTGAGCTTTTGGGGAGGAGGTGAGGAGTGGGGGGGCGGGTACTCGATTTTTACAGGTGCCCACTCCCACAGGCGATCAGAAGCAGACATTCTCCTCCACCCGAAGTCTTCTGGGACACACGACAGGTCCCAGAAGACTTCGGGACCAGTCACAGAGTGAATCGCCGCTCGCACAGTGGGCTCCCAGACGTGAAGCAGCAAGCGGTCACAGCCAGGTGCCCATAGTGAATATGCCAGCGAGTGAGGACACAGGGAGAACACGACTAGGCTGTTTATTAAAAGTCAGCAGTTTTTGTAGCTGCTGACTTAATTTTCACTTCAGAGACTGGAGCTCCGCTTTAAGGACCCAGCCTGACTTTTGTTGTTTACAAGTAAAAATCTTTATTTTTTTTATTTTTTGCTAGAAAATTACCTATAATTCCCCCCCCCCCCCCCCCAGAGACCCTAGAGAACAAAATGGCGGTGATTGCAATTTTTTAAACACTTTTTTTTTTTTAAAGAATAAAGTTTAATGAATAAAAAAAAAAAAAATCCCCCCAGCACAAACAAAACCCAATATATACACCAATTTTTTTGTATAATATGAAAGATGATGTTACCCAAGTAAATGGATACCCAACAGGTCATGCTTTAAAATTGCACCAAACTAGGGTACTTGAAAATCTCCATAGGCGACGCTTTAAAAATTTCTACAGGTTACCAGTTCAGAGTTAGAGGGCTAGTGCTGGAATTACTGCCGTCGCTTAAACGTTCACGGCAATGCCTCACATGTGTGGTGCAAACAATGTTTACATATGTGGGCGTCATCTACGTATGCATTCACTAATGCACACAAACACAGGGCTTTAAAAATTCCTTTTTTTAACTCCCTTTTAAAATAAATACATTTCTCATCACTTTTATGTAAACATGTCTTGCGATAATACAGTATGACAGGTCTGCTTTATGGAGAGATCTGGGGTCTAAAAGACCCCAAATCTCTCCTTTACAAGAAAAAAAAAAAAAAAACGCACACACACACACACACACACTTTTACATGGCTGGAGGACCAGAAGGGATGTCAACCCAGTCCTCCAAGGGCATAAAGATGAGTGGTGGCCATCTTGCCATCTCTATGTGAAGAAACTATCAGTGCCCGATTGTTCCCGAAGCTACTGACCAGTACCGTTAGGTACAGTCACAGTTATGTAGCTGACAAGTGGTTAACCACTTCAATACCGGGCACTCCCCCCCCCCCCCCCCTTCCTGCCCAGGCCAATTTTCAGCTCTGTCACTTTTTAAATTGCGCGGTCATACTACACTGTACCCAAACAAAATTTTTTATTATTTTGTTCATACAAATAGAGCTTTTTTTGGTGGTATTTGATCACCTCTGTGGTTTTAATTTTTTTGCAAAATAAAAAAAAAAAAAGACCGAAAATTTTGAAGAAATCAGCGATCATGGCTTATCCTGCGGGACGTCAAATGACGCCCAGTCAGGATAACTGAACCACCGCCCGTCCGTCATTTTGCTATAGGCTGGGCGGGAAGTGGTTAAAAGAACAGCACATGAGGCTAGTGTGAGGTTTAGTCAAATCACAGTAGTCAGCCTCCATGCTTTAAGAAAGGATTTCAAAGAGCACCTGGTAACACTGATAGACTAAACCCATACACATGGTGCACTCAGTGATAAACATGAACTCCAAGACCTCCTTCGCCTTGTAGACAGATTATAAGTGTCCTGTCCTCTATTTAACAGTGAATGGGTTGCACTGCATATTGTACATGCTTATTCATAGGCAATGGGTTTTTACTACCATATGCCTTGTATATGCAGCCAATGCAGACAGAGCAATGTATTCTAAAACTATTACAGGGCCTGACTGGCAATAAAAATTGTTTTGTGGCTCTTACATTAGGCACATACCTTAGGTTTTCTTCGGAAGGTTTACTTTTTCAGAAGCTGGTGTCTGACGATCAGGAAGGGGGCAGTAAACCCACTGCCGAAGAACACAGTCATTAAAGCTAGAAGCCTCCATTTGTTTTCCACAGAAAAGGGCAGGTTCTGCAAGACATGAAGGAAACATTGAAACAAACCAGAAAATTAAGCAAACTTTTAATAGACCTGAAATTAGAGAGAGCAAGGTATAATTGGTACATCAGAAAGCGTTTACAGTATCACAGGTCATCTCATACGGTTATGTCATCATCATCTGTACCAACTTATAATTTTCTCAACATTCACATAAGTAATGTGTTTGCATGTAGCAAAGAATAATTAACCATTATCCATCATATATAGACATAGCTTCTATCACACAAATGGATCATATTTCCAAGCATAACTGAAAAAAATCTTAAAAAGTCTTGATTGCACAAAAAGAGAGGAACTTAAAGGGGAACTATGTCTCTTCTACATTAAAGTTCCCTACTTGCCGGTATGTGCATGCACAGCTCAGTGTACAGTTTCAGCAATGCTGAGATGAACTACCATGCACTGAAGTGATGTAATCTTGGCCCATCCAATGATAAGTATTGTGGTGGGCACTTGTCACAATATGCAAAGCATATCTGCAAATTATGTCACACAGACCTTGGAACCCTTCTTCAATCACAATTCCTGTTATTTCTTCCAGGTCACACAGAGCTCCTTCATCCATAGATGATGTAACTTCTGCACATGACAAGCACTGCATTGTCCTTTCCACCTAACTAGTCTCAGCACACTAGGGGGTACACTGCAAAACATTATGGTTGGTAGGAGACACTGGCAGCCAGAGAGCCGAGTATGATGATTTTTTTTTTCTCCGGCATAATTTTTCTCTTTAACCACTTTCCTACTGGGTACTTTAACCCCCTTCCTGCCCAGGCCAATTTTCAGCCTTCAGCGCTGTCGCACTTTGAAAATTGTGCAGTCATGCTACACTGTACCCATATGAATTTTTTTGAGCTTTCTTTTGGTGGTTGTTTTTTTTTTTTTATTATTATTATTTAACCTGATCTGAGATCAGTGTCCAAAGGACACAGTAATCAAAGAGTGTGCTGCCATGCACGATCACAGGAGGACATTGTATGACACTCTCCCAGAACTGGCCAATCATGCTGTGGCTGTCATTCGGCTATAGAGAGGTCAGGAAGTGGTTAAGAATGCTGGAGTCAACAGAATTTCAAATATATTTTTTTTCAGCGTTTTAAAAAATGCAGATTTTAATAAAGCACTACCTAGTGATCCTGCCAATGTATGTCCCTGAGCAAGCACTTCCTGTTACAATCCTGCATTGCCCCTTTGTCACACGCACTCTTCATGGAGAGTACAGGCGGTCACACTAACACAGTGTAGGCATGGTGTAAAGACGGTGCAGTGTTATGATGTCACAGCACCAGAGCAGCCGCACGTAGTCCCCATCCACATAGCTGTGTTGGTATGTTAAATTCAGGCGCCTTTTTTTTTTTTCTCCACTCACTGGTCAGCCAGGAAATGGCTGTCAGAAAATCCCATCTACAATGCTGCAGCTTCCAAGCAGTGCTTCAAGGCACAAAAAAATATATAGAACACATCGCTTTTGGCAGGCAATCCTCCCAGAAACCATCCCCTGTAGACAGTCCAAAGAGTGAACCTTGAGGCTTGGTTCACACTGGAACCGGCTGCGGATCGCACAGGAACGCTGGGCGTCCCCATTCTCCGGTTCAGGGCCGAATCTCGGCCCTGAAATGGAGCCAAAGACGCACAGCGTGTCTGTGCAGTGCGCTCCGCAACTGCCACAGAGATATGTGAACCGGCTCCATAGAGAGACAGTCACAATCTCCTGCTATGCGAATTGGATGCGGAGAAACCCACATCCAATTTGCATAGGGGTGAACCCAGCCTAAGGCTAGGTTCACACTGCTGTGAACTCTATTGCGAATTTCAGCTGTTGCGATCGCTTAAATTCGCAAGTCATTTGAATTACATAGATTAACATTAGTGCCGTTCACATCAATGCGCTGCGAATATAACCTGCGGGAAAAAAAAGGTCCTGTGTGAGTTTGACCCGTGTGCGATGCGAATTCATCTCCAGACTGAAAAATTTGCAGTAGAGTCGCAAGAACACATATAGAATTCGCAATGCAAATTCGCAACGCAATTGGAACAAAATCACACTAAATTCGCACTGCAGCAGTGTGAACCTAGCCTTAATCACAAGCGGGTGGCTTGTGAAGGTTTTGTTTAGTCGGCTACAAACTAAACGAAACGGCAGCTATAGAGCTGCTGATCACTTTCACAGAGTTGGCAGTGTGGGCTGTGGATAAGTTTTATAGCAGAAACTAGAAAATATTTTTTTCTAATATTAAACCCTAATGTAAGGCACATGGACAAGGCCAGCCTGATATCCTATGGCCAGCTATATAGTGCGGAAGCACACTACTTATTGTCATCGTGTGATGTCTTTCCCGGCCTAGCACACCGCAGACCTATTGCACGTACAGAGCGGCACGTCTTCCTTCCTCATTCAGTCACAGCCCCGTGCGAGGCCTGCACCCAGGACAGGACACACAGCTCTCCCCTCATTCTCACCTTGCCGGGACCCTCCTCATAGTGGGAACGGCGAATAGCGGACGTCGCGAACCGGCGGACAGCCTGACCGAACATGTTGAAGACTAGGAGACACTACCACTGTGACCTCCGTGCCTTTCTACTTCCGTTCAAGCGAGGGCGAGGAGACAGGAAGTCTCCAGAGAAATGCATCTCGGGATTTGAAGTTTAGAAACTCTCTATCCCCGCTCTCCAGAACCAGAGTGTCTCATGACTGAAATACAATTCCCGGCAGCCTTAGCGCTGTGCGCCGCTTCCTGTATAGCTTAACATAGAGTATAAGGCTTGTGTTAGTCAAGGTCAGGAGAGTGGAGAAGGTGACCGGAGGAGGACTGGTGGAGGACTGGTGGTAGCGATGTGTAATGACAGCAATATTTTTTAGGATTACACAATATATACATATAAGTGCAGTGTGAAGGAGTACAAGCTTAGAGACAAGATATACCTGTGCTCAAATCCTAATAGCTTGTACATGTATTTAAACTATCTAAAGGGGTGCGACCACATATTAACACTACAAATTCTGGATGGACCCTCTGCACACTGCTATACACCCTTTCCAACAAACTATGCAATGAAAAACCAGGATTTCTAGTTCACATATATTGCAATACATGTTTAACTATGGCCTATTTTTCAGACTTGGTGTTTACAAGTTAAAATCATTTTCTTTTTTGCTAGAAAATTACTTAGAACCCCCAAACATTATATATTTTTTCAGACACCCTAGAGAATAAAATGGCGCTTGTTGCAATAATTTATGTCACACCGTATTTGCACAGCGGTCTTACAAGCGCAATTTTCTTTGGAAAAAAATACACTTTTTTAATTAAAAAAAAAAACAATAAAGTTATCCCAATTTTTTTTAATATTGTGAAAGATAATGTTACGGCAAGTAAATCGATACCCAACATGTCACGCTTCAAAATTGCACCCGTTCGTGGAATGTCGACAAACTTTGACCCTTAAAAAATCGCCATAGGTGACGTTTAAAAATTTCTACAGGTTATCAGTTTTAAGATACAGAGGAGGTCTAGTGCTAGAATTATTGCTCTCGCTCTAATGATCGTGGCAATACCTCACATGTGTGGTTTGAAAACCGTTTTCATATGCTGGCGCGACTTACATATGCATTTGCTTCTGCGCAAGCTCGGCAGGACAGGGCGCTTTACATTTTTTATTTTTTTTTCCTATTACTTTAACTTTTTATTTTTTATTTTTACACTGTCCTTTAAAAAAAAAAAAAAATTGACACTTTTATTCCTCAGATCTCACATTTACACTTAAATGCAATAAAAAAACAAAACAAATAAAAATAAATGGCTTTTTTTTTTTTTTTTTTTTTTGCAAAAACAAAAAAATTTCCCCTTTAACGACTTCAGCCCCGGAAGAATTTACCCCCTGACCAGGCAATTTTTTGCGATACGGCACTGCGTCGTTTAACTGACAATTGCACAGTCATGCGATGTTGTGTCCCAACAAAATTTATGTCCTTCTTTCCCCACAGATAGAGCTTTCTTTTGGTGGTATTTGATCACCTCTGCGTTTTTTATTTTTTGCGCTATAAACAAAAAAAGAGCGCCAATTTTGAAAAAACAATATTTGTACTTTTTGCTCTAATAACTATACAAAAAAAAATTAAATTTCTTCATCAGTATAGGCCGATATGTATTCTTCTACATAAAGCTATAGTGTCTACAAAATAGGGGATAGATTTATGGCATTTTTATTATTATTTTTTTTTTTTTACTAGTAATGGCGGTGATCTGCGATTTTTATCGGGACTGCAACATTGTGACGGACACATCGGACACTTTTGACACTTTTTTGAGACCAGTGACATTTAAACAGCGATCAGAGCTAAAAATAGCCACTGATTACTGTATAAATGTCACTGGCCGGGAAGGGGTTAAAACTAGGGGATGATCAAGTGGTTAAATGCGTTCCCTAGATGTGTTCTAACCGTGGGGGGAATGTGGCTGACTAGAGGAGGAGAGAGATTGTTGTTCCTAATTAGTAGGAACACACGGTCTGTCTCCTCTCCCCTGACAGATCCCGGTTCTTGCTCTGTCACGAGCGATCGCGGGTGCCCGATGGTCCTCACACCTGCTGAGCACGTGCGTCGGCTCCAGGGACACGCTGCGGGCGCACCTGCTACAGTGTCTTAAAGAGCCGACGTACAGCTATGACGGCTCCGCAGAGGAGCCATCCTGCCGCAGTATAACTGTGGTGGCTGACTGGGAAGGGGTGAAGACCCATCGGCGGAAGTGATGTTTTACGTCGCTTCCGTCATCCAATAGTATGGAGCTGAGCAGGGGCCATCTTTCCCTCACTCGGCATCCAGCCTCACAGGGGAAAGGACACATTCATCTCCGCTGCTACCAAAGGCTCCGGTAAGTGGCGGAGATGACCAGAGTCCGGCGGGAGGGGAGCCCTCTCCTGCCCGATAAAAGTGATCTTGTGGCGAATCGCAATTTTACCGTGGAGACCATCTGAAAAAGGACTGTCCGCCGTTGAAGAGGGCTAAGAGAGCTAACTGCTGCCATAACCTCAGTATACTACATCAAAGTACCGACGTACAAAGAAGGGGGGCGGCCCGCAAGTGGTTAAAGTGATTGTAAAGGTAAATTTAAAAACAAAAATATAAGTAACGAAGATATCTATACTTACCTCTGTGCAATGGAATTGCACAGAGTGGCCGCATACCTTCTCTTTTCGGGTCCCCCGCAGATGCTCCTGGCCCCTCCTCTATGTCAAGTGCCGCCATGGGAAGCAGCTTCTCATGGGGGCACTCGTATGTGCTCGCACCTGAGCCCCGCTGCTGCATCCATTGACAGCAGAACTCGGCCCCGCCCCCTCATCACCAGCTTTGATTGACAGCATTGGGAGCCAATGGTCTCCCACATAGCTAGCGAGGACCAGAATGAAGGGGAGAAAAGAGCTGGAGACATGCACAGTGCTGGATAAAATGAGGGCTCAGGTAAGTAAAAGGGGAGGGGGGGATGCTGACATCTAAACATTTTTTACCTTAATACAAGCAATGCATTAAGGTAAAAATGTTTAGGCTTTACAACCACTTTAAGCTGGCCAACTGCATCAAAGTAATCCCTCTACGGCCAGTCCTATTTTGCTTTGCCACTGCAAATGCTACAGTGGACACAAGAGCTGCACGATTCTGGATAAAATGAGAATCATAATTTTTTTGTTTAGAATAAAGGTCATTATCGGCATAACATCATCTTTCACATTATACAAAAAAATTGGACTGTTTAGTTTTTTTTTAATTCAATGAAGTGTATTTTTTTCCCCTAAAAATTGCTTTTGAAAGACTGCTGCGCAAATACAGTGTGACATAAAATATTGCAACAATCGCCATTTTTATCTCTAGGGTCTCTGCTAAAAAATACATATACAGTATCTCACAAAAGTGAGTACACCCCTCACATTTTTGTAAATATTTTATTATAACTTTTTATGTGACAACACTGAAGAAATTACACTTTGCTACAATGTAAAGTAGTGAGTGTACAGCTTGCATAACGGTGTTGTACAATTGTAATGCCTTATAGTACCTCCAGTTTATCAGCCTCCACCTTCTTTGGGTTCAGATGCTGATCTTCCCTGCACACAGTGTTTAAAGTGATTTTTTTTTAAAACAACAAACGTCATACTTACCTGCTCTGCGTAATGGTTTTGCACAGAGCATGGATTCTCCTCTTCTGGGGTCCCCCACCGGCGCTTCTGACTCCTCCTGCCTTCAGTGACCCAATAGCAAGCTGCAAATTATAGTATAGCGTGCCCCCTATAGCAAGGTAAAAAAATAAGTTCTGCATTTGAAACCACTCACTTCCTGCCCAGGACTACATGTCCCATGAGGCATTGCTCCTCACACATTCACAAGTTCTCAGGCACTTACTGACATGTATGGAGGGTGTACTGAGCTGTATGTGTGCTGCACTGTATTTCTGATATGTAAACTAATAATGCATTCTGTATGCAGGCCAACTAATCTGCTGGCTGATTAATCGATTATGAAAATAATTGACAACTATTTTAATAATCGATTAGTTGTTTCGGCCCTAGTCCGTATGGACTAGAACAGATGCAAAAATTACAGATTTTACAAACTATTCATAATTTCACTAAAAGTTGGTAACCCTGGTGGGAATGCAGTCAAAAATGTAATCAACTGCATCTGGTGTGAATGGGCCCTAAAAGTGGAACAGAAGCCTAGGCCTAATTATTTGTAACCACTTGCCATCTGGGCCAATTTTTAAAATCTACATTTTTTTTTTTTTGCTAAAAATTACTTAGAACCCTCAAACATTATATATTTTCTGAAAGCAAGAGCCCTGGAGAGTAAAATGGTGATTGTTGCCATTTTGTTTTGTTTTGTGTTGCACAATATTTGAGCAGCCGTTTATCAAACGCAGATTCACAGGAAAAAATACACTTATAATTAATTTTAGTGCACACAAACCCAATCTTTTGGTAAAATATAAAAGATGATGTTGTATCAAATACTAGGAATACAAACATGTCAAGGTTTAAAATTGTGCATGCCTGTGAATGGCAACAAACTACGGTACCTAAAATTGTCCATAGGCGATGCTTTAAAAGGCTTTACAGGTTACCTGTACCGGCCAGGGAAACACAGCACTAAAAGCAGAAAGTCTCTTAGAATCCTTATCACTTCTAGGTTGACTTATCACATAGGTGATTGAGCAATGAATGTTCCCCTGTCTTCTATGTTGGCAGCCAAACGACCACTTGCAGCAGTCCCAGGCTCTCTAGTGGCTCCCCCCTCTGAGGCCTGTAAAAGTGATCAGGCAGCTATAGGCCCGCTCAATCACTTTGACTTGAAAGCCAATCACCTGGAAAAAAAATGGCACCAGGATCATGGCTGGTATACCTGCTTTCTATCAAAGATGTTTATTTATATACGTACGCTGGATGGGAAGTGGTTACTCTGGTCCGGTCACATGATCCTGCAACTTTGCCTCAGATAGCTCTGGGAATTCAAGGAGCCATAACTTCACCCATAAGCTCCCATGACTCTCTCGTCTTCTCTGCAGCAGCCACTTACTAACACAGGGAAGATGCAAGATCACATGACCAGAAGAGATTAAAAAAAGTTAAGTACACCAATCTTTTTTATATAGGCCAACTAGGTGTAGCCAGGAGCAAGTGAGATCCTCTGGTCATCCGCTCCCCCCTGCAGGTGTGCCAAGCTGTGCAACATTTAGAGGGAGTATACAGACTCCCCCCCTCTCCCAGGATCTATGTAGTGCAGATCCGTGCTCTCCTTCCCCCTGTGTGCTGCTTCTTCCTCTCTGCCTCTAGCCAGGCTGCTGTGGTCAAAGACTGCTGTGTAACTGGGCAGCTGAGCTGCAGACAAGAGCACCTCTATCTAAATCCCTGCTCTCTCTCTGCTCTCCCCTCTTTTCTGCCAGACAGCTCGGAATTTAGTCAGAGGAATTGAGAGTCAGAGCCAATGGGAACACCTGGGAGAACTTGCTCTGCAGGCGCTATGGATCACGGGAGTTGTAGCTCTTAAAGGGGTGCATCAAACTTGTGAATGAAGGTTAATGGCTACTGAACTTCAATTCCCATAAATCCCTGTGCTCATAAGAGGAGAGTTTTACTGTTTGCAGCCGTTCCCTCACCCACAGAGCTGCCTTTAGAGACTAAGTTTGAGAGAGCAAGAGTTGCTGCACCTTCAGGATTGGAGCTGATACACTGCACCGTGTGTGGGGATCCTAGCCGATAGACTGAGCCTCCAGGACCTGACGTATTCTGCTGACAGCTAAGCCTTTTCAAACAGAATAGTTGCCTGCCAGCAGGGGGTAAGCTGAACAACATATTGCAAACTCTCAGCTACTAACACTCTTAAAGGGACAGTGCACCACCTAGAGAAGGGTCCCACTAAAAGGCAGACAATGGGAATTAGTAGGCCCCAGGTACTTTCTACCATCTTAAATGGGTACCCCATAAACTATGAACACATACTTTTACCTGCCACTGGGGTTATATGCAATGTGTGCACACATGGACCCTATTGTTCTTCTGAGACAATGCCTTGAAAAAGTATTCATACACCTTGAAATTTTTTACATTTTGTCATGTTGCAACCAAAAATGTAAATGTATTTTATTCGGATTTTATATGAATGACCATCACAAAGTGGCACATAATTGTGAAGTGGAAGGAAAATGACAAATTATTTTCATTTTTTATTTTACAAATAAATATCTGAAAAGTATGGTGTGCATTTGTATTCACCCCCTTTATTCTGATACCCCTAACTAAAATCTAGTGGAACTAATTACCTTCAGAAGTCATCTAATTAGTAAATAGAATCCACCTGTGTGTAATTTAATCTCAGTATACATACAGATATTATGTGAAGCCCTCAGAGGTTTATTGGAGAACCTTAGTGAGCAAACAGCATCATGAAGGCCAAGGAACACATCAGACAGGTCAGGGATAAAGTTGTGGAAAAGTTTAAAGCAGGGTTAGGTTATAAAAAAATATCCCAATCGTTGAACATCTCACAGAGCACTGTTGAATCCATCATCCTAAAATGGAAAGAGTATGGCACAACTGCAAACCTACCAAGACATGGCCATCCACCTAAACTGACAGGCTGGGCAAGGAGATAATTAATTAGAGAAGCAGCCAAGAGGCCCATGGTAACTCTGGAGGAGCTGCAGACATCCACAGCTCAGTTGTGAAAATCTGTCCACAGGACAATTATTGGTCGAGCATTCCACAAAGCTGGCCTTTATGGAAGAGTGATAAGAAGAAAGCCATTGTTGGAAAAAGCCATAAAAAGTCCCATTTTCAGGAAAACAGAAAACACGTGGAAGAAGGTGCTCTGGTCAGATGCAGGGGCGGATCCAGAGTCTAGTCTCAGGAGGGGCACTGCCAGAAAATTGTGGTGGCAATGGCTGATGTTGGTGCTTCAATCACAGCACCATGGTTGATATGGTGTCCGGATGATTGAAGCGCATTATTTCTATTATTACATTGTAATATACTGTAAAATGAAAAAGTTCAACTCACCATAATGCAGAATCAGTGGGAGCCCTGAGAGTGTCACTTGCTACCGTCGCCTGCCACCAGATGCAACGTGTCACTTGCCACTGTTAGCTGCCACCAAATGCGGATTGTCACTTGCCATGTCACTTGCCACATCCCCTGCCACCAGATGTGGATTGTCACTTGCCAATGTCGCCTGCCACAAGATGCGGATTGTCACTTGCCAATGGCTGTGTCCCAGAGTGAGGGCGGGCAGTGAGAGATAATGTAATCTCTCTGCTGCCCGCGCCTGCACAGTGATGGCGGTGCTCTGTCAGAAGCTGAACTGCGGTAATGCAGGGTGGGCGGTGAGAGATGATGTCAGAAAGCCGCTACTCATCAGAATATGCAACCAAAGTGATGTTGCATTGCGGCCATCTTGGTATACCCCCACTTGTCTGTAGTAAACCTAGAATTAGAAGTCGGCAAGCGGACATCTTTACGCACCCACCGGAGTCTTGTTTTTCACAGTTTTTTTTAACAGTAAACTCAGCTTATTTAGTTAAATATAAGTTGAGCTTACTGTTAAAAATAACTGTGAAAAGCAAGACTCCGGTGGGTGTATAAAGATGTCTGCTTACCGACTTATAACACTAGGCTTACTGTGGACGGGTGTGGGTGTGGCTTAAAAGCAAAATGCTATGTGTGGCGGAAAACTAACACTGCACATCACCCTGAACACACCATCCCCACCGTGAAACGTGGTGGCAGCATCATGTTGTGGGAATACTTTTCTTCAGCAGGGACAGGGAAACTCTGGTCAGAGTTGATGGGAAGATGGATGGTGCCAAATACTGGGCAATCTTAGAAGAAAACCTGTTATGCTGCGTACACACGACCGGACTTTCCGGCAGAAAAGGTCAGACGGAATAATTTCATCGGATATTCCATTCCTATGTGGGCTTCATCGGACTTCTTCTTTCGAAAATTCTGACAGACCTAGAAATCTTTCCGACGGAATCAATTCCTATCGGGAAAACCGTTCGTCTGTATGCTATTCTGATGGACCAAAAATGACGCAAGGGCAGCTATTGGATACTGGCTGTTTAACTTCCTTTTTCTATACCCGTCGTACGTGTTGTACATCACCGCATTCTAAATGATCGAACTTTGGTGTGATTGTGTGAACGCAAGTTCTTTTCAGCGGAACTCCGTCAGAAAAACCATCAGTTTATTCTGACGGAAAAAACGGTCGTGTGTACTATGTACACACCATTAGAGTCTGCAAGAAACTTGAGGCTGGGGCAGAGATTCACCTTCCAGCAAGACAACGACCCTAAACATACAGCCAGAGCTACAATGGAATGGTTTAAATTAATGCATATTTACATGTTACAATGGCCTAGTCCAGACCTAAATCCAATTGAGAATCTGTGCAAGACTTGAAAATTGCTGTTTATAGACTCTCTCCATCCAATCTGACAGAGCTTGAGCTTGTTTGCAAAAAAGAATGTGCAAAAATGTCATTCTCTAGATGTGCAACGCTGGTAAAAACATCCCAAAAAGACTTGTAGCTGTAATTGCAGTGAAAGGTGGTTCTACAAAGTATTCACTCAGGGGGGCTGAATACAAAATGAACGCCACACTTTTCACATATTTATGTGTAATACATTTTGAAAACCATTTATCATTTTCCTTCCACTTCACAATTATGCAGATATCCCAACCTGCAAAAACTAATTTCAGAGAGGTGGCGCTCCGCGCCTAGCCCCCCCCCACTAATTTACCACAACTAGAGGATGATCAAATGAAGTCACACAGACACACAGCCAGACACACAGCCACACAGCCAGTCACACAGACACACAGCCAGACACACAGCCAGCCACACAGCCAGTCACACAGACACACAGCCAGTCCCACAGACACAGAGCCAGTCCCACAGACACACAGCCAGTCACACATTCACACAGCCAGTCAAACAGACACACAGCCAGTCACACAGCCAGTCACATAGACAGTCACACAGAGTAACACACCTGGTGACCTGGAGTGGAAGTCTGGAACACTTCATGTGGCACAGGCAGGCCGGTGGCAGCTAACAGTACCCAGCTTCCTCCCTAAGCAGCAACCAAAGGCAGGAAGCACTGTAAGGGGGCGGAGCTAATGTAAATGGAACGGACCGGTCGGTGGGTGGAACGGACCGGTCGGTGGGCGGAACCCCACCCCCCTCCCTCCTACTCTGCTCTCAATGCTGTTGTCCTGGAAGCTGCACCTGGCTTTGCCTGGACAAGTCAGGACATGTCTGGACTCTGGAGAGGTGCAGAATCGGAGCAGCGAGATTGAGCACTGTCAGCCAGAGCCTCCCTCAGCCCAAGCTAGGGCCACAGTCCGGGCCGGTGCGTTCAGAGTTCAGGAGGTGTAATAGCAAACATCAGCAGCAAAACTACAGTGAATTAGTGCCAAGTGTGGCGCGGCTAGCCGCCGGCGCCACTAATTAAACACACACCCGCCCAGGATCATCCCTGCAGCCAGGATATCGCGCGGCACTTGCTGGTGTCAGGGAGCTGCAGCCGAGATGTGGGAGACTCCCGCACCTCGTTGGAGACTTGATATGTCTGATTATGTGCCACTTGGTTGGTCTATCACATAAATTCCCAATAAAATACATTTATGTTTTTGGTTGTAACATGACAAAATGTAGAAAACTTCAAGGGGTATGAATATTTTTACAAGGCACTGTAAGTTTACTATATCCTTTTGAGTGCTAGTTAGTGGGTCATTGACTGTAGTGCCCTTAAAGAGGAAGTAAACCCTGATGGGTTTTACTTTCTCTTTATTTTTCTGCAAAGGTAAAGCATAATGGGCATAATGGACTACTATGCACCGTATAGCCCATTATGTGTCACTTACCTGAAACCGAAGCCCGCAATGTCTCCGTTGTCCCCACTAGCAGGGAGCATCCATCTTTGCCCCTCTTCCTTCCGGGGCCATGAACTCCGGCTCTGTGACTGGCTGGAGTTGCGGCATGACCCCTATTACAAACGGCACAATGTGCCCTTTCTAAAGTGAGCATGCACCAATGAAAAGCTAAAAGCTCTGCTTTTTTAGTAAATATCTCCTAAACTGTGCCTGTAGCCTTATTCCTGTTCATTCTTAAAGAGTGGTAGCATGCTAACTCTTAAATCGACAGGTGTAAATGGCTTTTAGTGTACAACCAAGTGTGTGAGTGGGGACTGAGCAGGCAGGTCCGTAGATAATTTTTTTTCCGGGGGGGGGTTCAGGTCTTTCAAACTCGGAGGCATCATTTACACTTTTATGTTGGGGGAGGTACGGTAAAAGTGACAGCAGAGTGGGGCCATGAGGCTTTGCAATGCAGCGCAGCAAAAATTATCCCCATTCAACTAAACAGAACGTATGGAACACAGTTGTGGTGCGGTAGTGTACTCATTAGTACAGCGAGCTCCTCCTAAGCGTCCTAGTTTTTTTTTCGTTTAGCCCGCTGGGTTGAATGAAAAAAATCTTACCGTGTAAATCAGGCTTTAGATCTCATTCAGATGTTCTAAATGGCCATGGAATGGCAAATATAGCATGAATACCTATAGCCAGGATCCCAGATGTTCCAATTTTTGTCAGCTGCTTAGCCTGTTCACCTGAGTGATGGGCTGAAAAGAGCCACTGCTGTTAACATGTATCTGCACATCCAGTGGTCCCCATGTTTAAGCTCCGGGGGAAAAGCAAAACATATTGGGGTGTGGCCTGGCGGGAACCTGGGCTGAGGTAGTCTCTCCCATCACTATTACATTATCATAGGACTCCGTGGATGTGCGGCACCAGGGATTTTTTTTTTCTTTCTTTCCTTCATTGACTACATTTGCTGGGATAAGCTCCATCCCTCGCCGGCACTCCTGCAGCACATTCGGTATCATCTACATTACTCCCCACATCGACTGAGCCTGAGCGACACGCTAACAAACCGTGGGTTACAGTGGTTACCTGCTGTTAGGGACAAATTTCTGACCCTGCATGCAGAGATTTTATCCAAGAGTAAAAATTTATCCCTACCTGCAGGCAACCACTGGATGTGCAGATACAGGTGGATACATGTTTACAGCAGCAGACAGCCTTGGCTCTTTCAGCCCATCACTCAGGTGTACAGGCTGAGCAGATATTGGAACATCTGAGATCCCGGGTGCAGGTATTTGCAGTATACTTGATGCACCATGGTCATGTAGGATGTATGAATGAGACCCAAGAGTGGATTTTAGCTAACCTTACTGTGCAAGTTGAGCAGGTGCAAGGGGCAACATATTGTGGTAGGCAGTCAATTTTGTGATGTACCGTATTTAAACCTTAAAAAACTGTGACCTAAGAAATTTTATGAAATGGTTTAAGAAATTTAAAAAATATATATATTGTGCACTGCCTACCACAGGATGGTGGACTTTGCACCTGGTCAATATGGTTGACTTTAATTCAGACTTAAACTGTAGTAAACCCAGCTTTTGAACTTGTACTTACAAGTAAGCCTATAATGCTTACCTGTAGGTACAGTGAATATCTCATGTGGTGTTTAGGAGATAGTCATATGGAAAGCAGCCGGCGATTTCACCAGTGCATGCGCTCTGAAGGGACGGCATACCGCTTGGTTGTACTTCTCCTGGGGAGGAGTGCAGTTCGTTCTGCACTTTTGTGACCAATTTTTAGCCGACAGCCAGCTATAGCACGCTGTCAGCTGACATCGCTTAGCAGGTCCAGGCTGTGGAAAGATCCTCACTTTAAGTCAGGATTCACCCAGATGCCTGGACCAGCAGCTCGCTCAGCCTCTCAATGAGACTCTGAGCCAGCTGCTCCTGCCCCCTCCACAGCCTGGCATTCCAGTGAGCATGGGGGGGGGGGGCAGAGCCAGGGACTGGCAGTGACCACTCTGCTCACTGAAGGCTGAGAACTGTGATCAGTGGTCTTTGATCGCTCTGTTGTTGGTCTTAGAAGCAGCTGGGGACAGATGCAACATTGGATCGACATGCACCTAGGTAAGTATAATTTAAATAAAAAACATCTCTGTTAAAGGAAAAAAAATCCCCCTCTCCCTCCTAAGAACCCTCCCTCCCCAGGCAAAGATTCCCACTGTAAAATATCTCCCTCCCTCAAATATCCCCCCAAAAATGAAACCCCCCTGTCTCTAAACTGACCCCCCCAAAGCAAAAATATCTCCCTCAGTCAACACCCTCTCCCCCAGCAAAGATTCCTAATTATGAAGAAAATCTCCCTTCATCCAATTAAACTCCCCTCCCAGAAGCAAATCCCTGCCATTAATCACCCCCTGTAAACTTCTCTACAAGAAACTCCCACCTTCTCCAAAAGCAAACCCACCCCCCTTTCTTTAACCCCCCCACCAAAAGAAACTCTCACTTCCTCCTTCCCAAAATAGACAATTGATGCCTCCCCACTTAGCAGACCTCAGATTCAGCACAGCACAGAAGCAGGAAAACTTCTGCATCCCCAGTCTCCCTTCAGCTGTGTCATATGATACCTCAAGGAGGTGTCTAGGAGTTCCCTCAACCGTGCACTGTCATCTGAGACCTCACAGTAATTTCATGCTTTTCTGGGGAACCCCTTATTAAACTGAAGGGATGGGGCACAATAGAAGGGGGGGTGGCTGCTGCACTCCAAAACTCTGATTGCTTCTACTGTGCTAAAGCTGAGGCTAAACAGCAGGGACACTGTCTTGGCATTTTGCCAGGATGCTCGGGGGGGAGGGGTTTGAACACCCCTGACCCCCCCTTATCTACGCTCCTGTGAGCAGGTAAGAGAGTTGTGGCAGAACAGAGGTCCCATCATTGCCAGCGGCTCCTGTGGGGGTAAGTTCTTCACAGGATAGAGAAGAGAAGGAGGGAACATTTTAAAGACTAGTTAGAATAAGGCTTCTCTTCCTCTTGAAAAATAGAAACAAACTGAAACTAATAGGACTACTTATAAAACACCTCCCATTGCCTTGGGGGGAAAGTGTTCTTATTAAAGACCTACAGAACACTTCCCGCTGTATTTCACAGTCAGAACTGGGAGCAATGTAAGGCCTTGTTCACACAACAAAAATACATGAGGTGCACAGTCTTGCGACTAGATGGATGAGGATAATTGCAGCTGCTGTTCCTGTACAAATCTATGGCAGGCTGATGGCTGTTTGATGGTGTTCAGATGTAATATGAAACATGTCAGTGTTGTTCCTTTCATGTAGGTGCTGTATTTTTGTCTGTATTGATGAACTGTTTCTAATAAATTTTTTGCGATTCTCTGCATATTTGCCTGCGGTCATCCACTTTTCCTCCAGTGTTTCTCGGTTGCGAGTCGGACCTGCACCTCTTAATGTGGAACTAGGGGCTGGTATTGTGATGGACCAACCTGGAGCAGTGCAGTTATTCTACCCTATGCCTACACCAAACCTGGCCGATTCCACTGGAATCTAGAAACCACTGCTAGTTGTGGCATTCTGAACACAGGAGGTCGACCTTTTGGCATGAGCACCATTCAGAGAATACTTTACGTTTTCTGAATGAACGCAAAGCTTACTCTGATTGGATGAGGTTGGGAGATTACTGGAGTAGTGGTGTCTACTTCAGTGATTTTCAGCTTCCAGGGGATCCCACAGGTATGGTATATACATAGGTACATTGGTCCAAACTGGACCAGTGTAACTGTGTGTAAATATCTATACCTGGAATTCATCTTTAATGACAGACTGATGGATGCCTTGGCTGTATGCACATCCGAGTGGTTACATGTGCACAAAAACAGATGAGTAGGGCTGGACGCAAGTTGTGTACTTCCATGGCTGCTTATCCATCCCTGTACACAGGAAACTGTTTGGATGTGCGTATAGGTATGACATCTCTCAGCTTGTAAATGATCACAAACAGCAGAGATCCCAGCTGCAGAAATACAAATACAAATGCATTCTGGTGGTGTACAGCCCACTGCGCCTTTTTGCGTGAGCCCTCAACAGTATCTGTAACAGACCTAAAGGGAGCTAATAAACAGAAGTTCCTTGTTTCCACACCTTATAATTTAATTACACTTCTTTTATTGGAAACCGCTGGTCATGAATAATATTGCCTAGCAATCAACCTTTTGTCAGGCCCTGTAAAATGTGGACATATGCAGTGAAATGTCATTTAGTGAAGGAACCCTGGGATACAATGTTACCTTTATTGTGGGGGACCCAGCAGATCCATGGGGTTACAGTCACCCCTTCCCCCATTGCCCACCCTTCACGACATGCACAGACAGAATTCATATGGACTGTTCCACATAAAGAGCATAACTATGGCATAATCCTAGACATGGAGAACAGGAGTTTTCAGAAGGATTGAGTGTCCATGGCCAAAGATCTGTGCGGAATCATAAACCATGTTTCAATATACAGGGTTTTCGGCTATAAGCCTATGTGTGTGCATGATGCGTGCACATGTTCCTGCTTATACACATTAGCATAAATGAACATACATATCTGACTGGTATTGGTGTTAATCCCTTTATTTAAAATACACTGAAGAGAAGTTGCTGAGTGGTCCTCAGATTCTGAGCCTGAGACCTGACCTGTGTTCTGCTGCCCTGTGCTTGACCCTGCTTAACTCTTGATCCCATTGTATCCTGATCTCCTATTGCTGTCTCTGGCTTGTGCCCTGTCTTCTTCTGAATTGATTGTCTGCCTGAAATTGACCTCAGCCTGGTTTTTGACTCTGCCCCTGCCCACAGGTTACCATGCTACACCCTGTTACCAACTCCAGGGCATATTGAACAGGAGGTGTAAGAGTCACCCTCTCGTTAACTCAGCCTGTACCCCAGTTACATGACAAATAACACATCTGTGATAATGCCCGTACCTCCTCTATATGGAAGAGAGGCACCAGACCTGTAAGTAGTGGTCTTTTTTCCTTTTTTTTGAGGGGGGCGGGGGGGGGGGGGGGGTAGGGGCAGGCATTGGAATCTTTATTCCTCTGTTGTCTTCCCAGGTCCAACACCATCTAGCCTCTGCTACATTACTGCTCCTCTTTTTCTCTCTAACTTCCAGCCCAGCTAATCATTTGTATTCATGTAAACATTTTGGGGCTGATTTACTAAGAAGAATGCACTGCATCAGTTCATACATTAACGCTGGAAAAGACATTAACCGAACATGCAAACCGGCGCACTTTGAATAAATACCCGCATATGTAAACTGCAACTGTCACTAGGGTAATTGCGTTTTTCTCATTAATAATAGCGCACGCCCAATCCAATTGGTTAATTTCATCTCATTGGATGTGTCTTGTTAGGTAATTAGTAGGCGTACTCAGTTAATTAACCCCTTTTGATGCTAATCTCATTCCTATCACTTCTAATATATCTTTTATATATATGTTTTTTTTTTCTTTTTTTACCCAAATCTTTCAATACATTACAAAGAACAGAGAAGTGTTTCTAAACCCAGTAAATGTATATTTTCAGATCTTGATCTTTAAAGGTGACCATACACTGCAATCAGTTAGATCTTTAAAAAAATTAGGTTTAGTGCAAAAGCCTGATTGATTTCCTATAATTTGAATTAATTGTTCAAGTGCGTCTTCCTATTAACTATTTTTCCTAAATATCGAGTTGGACAGAGCTCGACCAATCAGATTGCATAGTGCATGACCATCTTAAGTGCCAAATTTGGAATGTAGATGTCATGACCCACTTGTATTTTCCAAACTATATTTCTTGGGCATTATACAAGGCTCATGAGAAACCACCTTTTTTCAAGACATGCTAGAGTGATCAGGAATCTTCAAACTACGGCTCTCCAGCTGTTGCGGAACTACACATCCCATGAGGCATTGTAAAACGCTGACATTCACATACATGACTATGCATGATGGGAATTGTAGTTCCTGAACAACTGGAGGGCCGTAGTTTGAAGCCCCTGTGCTAGACCATTATTATGCCTCCAGAATTGGGTGTGTGGCATCTACCCAACTTCTCTCTGCTGGTGGGCACAAGAACCTGCATCTATAGATATACATTTTGGCAGCACAGTGGTGTAGTAGTTAGCACTTTCACCTAGCAGCAAAAAGGGTCGCTGGTTTGAATCTCGCCCGCGACACCATCTGCCTGAAGTTTGCATATTCTCCCTGTGCCTGTGTGGGTTTCCTCCAGGTACTCTGGTTTCCACAAACACCACCCCATGTAAAAAAAAATAAAAAATTATCTTAATTTGCAAATAAGGATCATCCCTTCCTCAGAAAGCAGTGAGAAAAAATTAGCAGCAGTACAAGCAACTTCCTGTAGGGGCGTGATGTCATTCCTGTGTGCTGGCCACTGCTTCCGGGAACCAGATATGTGCCACGGGTACATACCTCCGCGCACACAGCAGTTGCGCATCTCACATACACAGCGGTCGCGCATCTAGCTGCAGGAACCCAATTTTTAGGGAGATTAATAGTAAAGCAGATGCAGATTTCCAGGACTGGACTAACAAATGTTTCTAGTGGAAGGCAACTGGTGCTTTCTATAAAACAAGGTCTAAATGGGCCATTGACATGCACCACAGTTGAACTTAGGAATGTGTCTTTGCAAAGTTAAACTAAATGAAATCCTTTCTTATTTTTGCTTGGGGATAGAGTACAGAGGGATTAGAAGTCTTGTCAGTTTTTGGGGGTGTCTGCACCCCTGATAGTGGCAAATTTTGCCACTTTCTCCTTCAAATTTATTCACTTCCTGTCACATAGCCAAACAGGAGGTGAGGGTAAAACCCTACCAATGACTCTCCTCTGGGACACACAGGTCAATTTAAATAGTTTCCCCATTAGGTAAATTGCACTCTAGCATTTTGCTGTGTATACCCCAAATTAGTAGGTATCTTGAACTTTGGGGTTTATTTACTAAAGGCAAATCCACTTTGCACTACAAGTGCACTTGGAAGTGCAGTTGCTGGAGATCCGAGGAGGACATGCAAGGAAAATAAAAAAACAGCATCTCTGCTTCTACATGATTGGATGATAAAATCACCAGTGCTTCCCCTCAGATTTACAGCAAGTACACTTGTATTCCAATGTGGATTTGCCTTTAATAAACCCCAAAATACCTAATTATTTGGGGTGTACACAACAAAGTGCTAGAGTGCAATTTGCCTAATGGGGACACTATTTAGACTGACCTGTGTGTCCCCAAGGAAAGACATTGGTAGGGTTTTACCCTCACTTCCTGTTTGGCTATGTGACAGGAAGTGAAGCCAATTTTCAGAAAAGGGACACAAAGCTCAATGCTCTAAATCAGTGGTTCTCAACCCTGTCCTCAAGTACCCCCAACAGGCCATGTTTGCAGGTCTACCTATCTTGCACAGGTGCTTTAAATCAGTCAATGGCTTGGTATTTTGGACAGATATTTAGCTAAGATAAATTCCCAAAACATGTCCTGTCGGGGGTACTTGAGGACTGAGGCTGAGAACCACTGCACTAAAATGGAAAACTGAATACTTACCTCTCTGTAATTTTCCTTTCCTGGTGCCTATCCATGGCATCATATGCATGCATATGCTACCATGAAGGCACCAGGAAAGTAGCTTTTAGACAAATCACACCTTTTTTTGTTTTGCCATGCAAATCAGCCTAGTTAAGCTGCAGCTGGGAAATCTGTTGCATTAAAGTTGTGGGGGGGGGGGGGGGGGGGAGTGTAAAATGCATTACTTGGATTAAGCATGCATCTGCAAAACAAATTATTAACAAAACACATAAAACATAAAAATTTGCTACAAATTGTATTGGTCAACAAAACAGGACTTGGAAAAGAGCAAGGTAAGCTAAAAACACAGGCAATGTTAATTTGAGACACTAAGGCTACTTTCACACTAAGGCGCTTTACAGGCGATACAGCGCTAAAAATAGCACCTGTATAGCGCCTGTAAAGCGCCTCTCCTGTGTCTCCAGTGTGAAAGCCCGAGGGCTGTCACACTGGAGCAGTGCGCTTGCAGGACGATCAAAAAAGTCCTGCAAGCCGCATCTTTGCAGCGCTATAGGACCGATGTATTCACCGCTCCTAAAGCGCTCCTTTCCATTGAAAACAATGGGGCAGCACCACTTTGCGGGTGGTTTTAACCTTTTTTGGGCCGCTACTGGGGGTTAAAACCGCCCTGCTAGCGGCCGAATAACGCCGCTAAAAGGACAGTAAAGCGGCGCTAAAAATAGAGCTGCTTTACCGCCAGCGCCTGCCCGCCCCAGTGTGAAAGTAGCCTAACAGAATATGTTTTTGAGGTCTGACCATTTTGCAGAGGAAATTAACAGGAGTTAAAAGGACTGCGCCCACAAACGGACAATCTCTTAAGGATTTAAGGACTGAAAAGAGGCAAGGTAAAGAATGCTATCTGCAAGCTTTATATAACAGGTTTGTGTGCTAATGAGGCAATTGAAAACACATGCACAGTCCGTGAAACACACAAAATGCAAGTTCACCCAATTTAGAGACAGAAATTTAAAGTGGGTACACCTGTTAAGGATGTGCATAAATTACTAACCCAAAAATCCAAGTGCTGTTCACACACAAAAAGCACAAAAAAAACCCCAAAGTCCCTGAGCATGCCCAGACCAACACAAATGCATTTCACACACCAAAAGCCAGAGCAAAAAAACAAAGTCCCTAAGCATGTCCAGAACAACCCAAATGCAGCTAGCACAAAATAAGCCACCCCCTGTCCAAAATTAAACACAGCATCCAACATGCTACAAAATTACAAATGGGACAAACACCCCCGGTCCAGGGGGGCAAACAGAGCCTAACATGGGCAAAAGTTATACAACAAATACCATTGCAGTCTATGGGAACTGACTTGTTAATTTTGCGAGTCCCCACTTGGCTGGCTTATATTCTAGTTATTGGCCCTAAAATGGGTATGGGGGCCCAGGTCCCACCCTGAGGGACATATATCAATGTCACCAATTTGGACAACCCCAAAAACGAAACAAAGAGAAGTGCCTTTAAAAATGCAAAATTGCTTAACCACTTCAATACCACAAGCATTCTTGTTGCTCCTTAGCCTATATGCGTTATACATCTAAATAAAAAAACTGTAAACTCTTTGTGGAATCTGTGTGTGTTGCTTCCTAACATTGGGTACTCTTATCCTGGCTCTACATGTTTTAGTCATTTAATACAAGTTATGGCCCATACAGAGTTCTATCTGCATAATGAAGCACAGAGTGTGACAATTGTAGAAGAGCTGGTTCACTGACAGGTCACATGACTGGATTCCTCCAACCTTTGTACAGGCTTACTGAGTGGTATGAACTTTTGAGCAGAACAATATCATACATTTGTTAGTATTAAGTGTTAAAAAGAAGCAGGGATAGCAACTTTTATGGCATACCAATGTTTGTGTATTGTAGCCCATTGTGTGCTCACAGAACACCTAATTACATTAATAGCAAGGTCAATTAGGCTATGAAGTTTATGTCCTCTGCAGCTCCTCCTTCAGCCTTGTGTTGCAGAAGGAGGAGCATGACACCCTAAAACATA
This sequence comes from Aquarana catesbeiana, assembly GCF_042186555.1. NCBI lineage: Eukaryota > Metazoa > Chordata > Amphibia > Anura > Ranidae > Aquarana > Aquarana catesbeiana. The sequence continues at coordinate 154,991,571 of NC_133324.1, read as the reverse complement.
AGTTGCCTTACATTACAACACAACAGTTAAATTTGGAGTGTCTGTTCCCTCCAAGTAATTATCAAGGGGGAGAACTGGGTACAACCAAGTGGTGCAAAGATAGTAAATGTAGTAAGTGCATAAGCCTAACTGTAAAGTTGCAATCCTCTATTAATTAAAGTTAAAGTTCAGTCAAACATTAACTATACCTAAAGAATATGTAAACCAGAATTTAACATTTCTGGTATGCACCTACTGTACAATGTACTTGATTGAAAAGTTATCCTGTACTCTTTGTATTGCTCCCTGTGTGTAAAATATCTGGTGTGCCTGCCTGCCCCTCTGCTTTCCTATTAAAAACTAACCACATTAGGCATGTTTTCTAACTGTACCGAGAACTGAGCCTAAACACCCCCCCTGCACAGCCATTCACAGGAAAGATCAGTGTGCCGCTGCTTCTCCTCCCCAGCTCTCTAAGATCCTTATGCCGCTGAGAGCAGAGGGTATGTGATCACTTATAAAAAAGGGAAAAAAAAGGTATTTATAATGTTTAAAAAGGAAAAAAGAGGTATTTAGAATGTTTTTTTTAATGTATACATACATGTTTTACCTCTCATTTCTATTTTAAAACACCCTCATTCTTTCATGTAAAGGAAAGATCAGTACACTTACCTATGCTGAGGGCGCTCTGGTACAGTCACATGATTGGGTCCCAGCACTGGCTTCAGTGTAGAGAAGGAACAGCTAGCAATGCATGCCCCATAGTAAGCCTATGGGTGACGTCATCAGCCAGTCTTTAGAGCTGTTGTCAGCGATCTCTCCTCTTTACTGACACGGCGCTGGTACCCAATCATGTGATGGGACTGGTTCACTCTCAGAATAGGTAAGTATACAGATCTTTCCTTTCACAGGGTAGATAGAATAGGCTTAGAATGGTGGTGGGAGTAGTTTTTTAGGAGAAGTACAGCCAAAGCTCGTTTGGCTGTACTTCTCCTGTGGATCACAGGAGTACAGTTCGTTCTGCACTCCTGTGACCCTTTTCAGCAGACAGCGGGCTAAAGCCCGCTTTCAGCTGACGTCTCAGAGCCAGTCCAGGCTTGGGAAAGATCGTGACCATATGGTCAGGATCCCCCCAGGAGCCTGGACCGGCACCTGGCTCAGTCTTTAAGCGAGCCACTGAGAGGCTGAGCCAGCCGCTCCTGGCCCCTCCACAGCCCAGCTCTCCAGTGAGCACTGGGGGGCAGAGCAGAGAGCGGTTGACTGACAGTGAGGAGTCACTGCTGTGGGGAGAACTGAGCGATCAGCGGTGTTTGATTGCTCAGTTCTCAGCCTTAGAGATAGCGGGGGACAGATGCAACATCGCATCGATGCTGCATCCATCTAGGTAAGTATGATTTAAAAAAAAATTTTATACTTCTCTTTTAAGTATAGTTAGTGTTCGTCTGAACTTCCACTTTAAAAATAGACTGCATGCAATAAAACAAGAATGCTAACACTTTTCTGCTAAAAAGTCTTAATCGTGGAGCTCAGATTAAGGCTTTTTAACCCAAAATCCATTAGCGTTTTTGTACTTTTAAATGCTGCAGATTTTTCATTATTAACCACTTCCCGCCCGGCCGTCAATCTGCTATAGGCTCCGTTCCGTTGTCCTGACTGGGCGTCATATGACGTCCAGCAGGATAACATGCCACCGTGCACCCGCGGGGGCGCGCATCGCAGCTATCGGTGGAGCGGTGTGTCAGTCTGACACACCGCTCCACCGATCTTGGTAAAGAGCCTCCGGCAGAGGCTCTTTACCACGTGATCAGCCGTGTCCAATCACGGTGCGAGTAGAGGAGAGCCAATCGGTGGCTCTCCTGACAGGGGGGATCTGCGCTGATTTTTTATCAGCGCAGCCCCCCCTCAGATGACCACACTGGACCACCAGGGACGCCACTAGGACCACCAGGGAAGTGGGCAACATGTGGATGGCCAGGTATGTACCCCATGGCCATCCACATGTGCCCTATGTGCCCAGTCTGTGCCCAATCTGTGCCAATCAGTGCCCGCAAATGGGCACTGCTTGACACCATTATATTTCAGTGATGCCCAGCAATGCCACCCATTAGTGTCATCAGTGCCACCAATCAGTGTCATCAGTGCCACCCATCAGTGACCATCGGTGCCACCTGTCAGTGCCCATCTGTGCCCATCAGTGCCCACCTATCAGTGCCCATCTGTGCCACCTATCAGTGCCACCCATAAGTACCCATCAGTGCCACCCATAAGTACCCATCATTGCCACCTATGAGTGCCCATCAGTGCCGCCTATGAGTGCCCATCGGTGCCGCCTATGAGTGCTCATCAGTGCCACATACCAGTGCCACCTATCAGTGTCCATCAGTGCCACCAATCAGTGCCCATCAGTGCCTCCTATGAGTGCCCATCATCAGTGCCACCTCATTGGTGCCACCTCATCGGTGCCCATCAGTGCCATGGTATCAGTGCCCGGCAGTGCAGCCATATCAGTGCCTGTTATTGAAGAATAAAATTTACTTTTTTACAAAAAATTTTAACAGAAACAAAGAAAAAATTGTTTTTTTTCAAAATTTTCGGTCTTTTTTTATTTGTTGCGCAAAAAATTAAAAACCTCAAAGGTGATCAAATACCACCAAAAGAAAGCTCTTTTTGTGGGAACAAAATGACAAAAAATTTGTTTGGGTGCAGCGTAGCATGACTACGCAATTGTCATTCAAATTGCGACAGCGCTGAAAGCTGAAAATTGGCCTGGGCGGGAAGGTGTCTAAGTGCCTGTATTGAAGTTGTTAAAGGGTTGGAACTTTATAGTGGGGCTCTGGCACTTGCTACATTTTGATAGACTTTCGGGTGAATGGGAACACAGTCATAAGGCAATCTACCAGCCACATTGGTGTTGCAGTAGAGCTAATTTCTCTTGTGCTATGGATAGTCCAAAGATAGTACCCTAAGGGGTTTGAACGCCAAAAAAATCAGCATAGCATGTATGCACAAATTTGGAAAATGACAGCATTTTAAATGCGTGAAATGCACATTAGTCTCAAATTCTGTAGAGGTTATATGAGCCACAAACTACTAATGACTATCTATACTAGATAGATACAATAGATATTCCTGCGCTGCCTGAGCTGAAAAAATATATATAGTGCCTGGTTGCAGCAAACACCGACCGGGTCAAACACCACCCAACAGAAAGTATAATAAAAAATCAATATATGGTGCTGCACTCCAAATAAAATAAAATAAAGTGCTTTAGTGGTTCATATACAGTGCTCCGTGTACAAGATCATAAACACTAAAAGTAATTCAGAAATATCAATTAAATTCACCTTCGAGTGTACTGGGGGATCGGGCGGACGTCACGGTGCGCATCGACGCTACACATCCAGCGCCGTGCTCAGCATGCCAGCATGTTGGCATTGTTGCGCAGGCGCTGTGTGATATCAACGACGCTCACGTGTGGCGCCAGTTGCTGAGCGGATATCCTGCTCAGGTGATGGCGCCTCCCCTCCACCTTGCCATCAGCATGACGTTGCTGACTACCCTTGATGACATTAGAATATTTATACTCCCCCCAGTATGACATGTGCTCCTTGTGGCTGTTGGCTCCTGTGGACCTTAGGCACTATCTTGGATCGTAGGGGTTGGCTCAGAAGCACTAGGTAGCTGTCATCTTAGGTTCCTTTCCTTTTCTTTTCTCTTTTTAGCATACACACTCATTACATTTATTTATATACTTCATTTCACATCCCCCTTTTTTAGATCATTCACAGTTTTGCCACCCACCATCCACCATCCATGGGACACCCTACTCCCAGGGACATCTGTCTCCTGAGGGTTCATTCGAACACCTTATCTCGGGATATGCCGCCTCAGCTCCCGGGACTGATGACCTGTCCGGCCGGTGCACGGCCCTTACCATTTACAGCCAGACCCATAGGTGATCTGTAAGTTTGGGTGCATGTTTTTGCCCTGTATGTATTATTTACCTTCCTTTTACTTTATTATTACCTTTTCCCCTTCACTCTCTGGTTATTAGAGACCCCTTACCAACAGTTGAACCTTATCAATTTCAGATACTATTAGCATCTGCTCCTGATGAGTGGAGAATTCCACGAAATGCATCGAGCCATTCTGATGCCTTTATGTTATATACCATATGGAATCATTTCAGCACTTGTACCTTGTTTTATTGTACCATGATGTAACAGTCATGATCCTTTATATACCTATTATGTGATATATGGATTTATGTGCCTGATCTTTATAAAGTTATTATTATTTTATGCTTCAAAGCTACTATGCATTATATATGGAATAAATACTATTTTTATGCAATTATTGTTCTGTGTTACTGTGACACTGAGATTCAGTATGTACAGTTATAATTACAATTTTTTGGTCAGACAACCATTGCCCATTATCACCTCCAAGTTGCATGTTTCATATAAAGTCCCAACCCTTCTCAATTATATTCATACACTATAAACAATTCATAACAAATTTACAGTGATGACTAATTAATAAGTGATGGGTATTACATGTGCAATAAGTAAAAATATTACAATATGGTACGGTATCCAAACACAATATAGATGTAAACGGAATAAAGTGCAAGTGCCATAAAAGTTCACAGTGAATATATATCTTCAAAGAAGGTGCTGGTGATTATAGTGTTAAGTGCTGGATTTCAACTAGCATATGTGATGATGTGACTTGAGTGATCCTTTTCTTCAGTGCAATTGCACCTAAAGGTGCAGTGGCTCCTTACCTTACCGCTGTAAGGTAACAGCATAAAGATAGCCAGGGGTGATCCAGATTCTAGGGTCCTGCAATCGGTCTCCCTGAGTATTTCCTTATGGATGGCGATCTGTATGGAGCCTGGTGAATGCTTCTTATATATGTATGTTTCCGTTATATGAATTATTAGCAGGTATCAGGTAAACGCATCAGCAGATGGAGAAAAAAGGAGAACAGGGGACCCCAATAGTGAAGTACATACAACTAGTATTTATTCTTTTACAGCAAAAATAAGGTACTCACATAAAGCAGTTTTAAACATGCTGTATGCGTAAGGCGATACACGCTGACAGGAACACTCAATGAACTACCACAGTGCTCTACAGCGCTGTGGTAGTTCATTGAGAACTACAAGCGTACAGCTGCTAAGGCTGTCAGGACTCACATTCGTTCATTTAGACACAGAGCTCTGTGTATGAATGATGTGCTGCTTTCAAAAACTGGCAGTTAGTACAGGTAACCTCTCTCCATACTGCTGCCACGAGGAGGGGGAGCAGCGGCTGCAGCACTGGAAACATGTTACATGTTCCACCCTAAAATTGGGTGGAATATGTAACATGTTTCCAAAGGAGAACTAAGTTTTTATTTGAACCTATTCTCCATCTCAAAATCAAATGGGTGAATTTGCCACATACTGGATTGAAAATTTCTAAACAGATTCCTTTATGTACCTAAATGTCAGGACTGGGCTCAGCCCTTCCGTCTCTGAGCTGGCCGCTCAGCTGTCGGCTAATTGCCAGCTCCTATCTCTCCACAGTTGCTCAGCTGTTGATGATATCCTGCTCATCAGTCCTGCCTACTTAAGCCATCCAGTCCAGATGAGCTCTGCCTTTACCTTGGTCAATATCACAGAAACTCCTGCGGTCCTGTTCAAGACTTGCTTTGCTGACATCCCTTCTGGCTCAAGATCCTGCTTGCTGTTCCACTACATTGATCCCTGACTTCAATGCAGGGGTTTCTCAGCCAGGTTGAGATATACTTTGAGATGCTGCCCCAGGCTTTTCTCACGGACAGAAGCAAAGTAGGTTTCATGATATCTTTGCTTTCTGAGAGAGCCTTGGCCTGGGCAAACCCTCTATGGGAGATGCAAAAACCTGTTGTCTTGAGCTACCCAGAGTTTGTGGCTTTGTTTAAAAGGGTATTTGACTTTCCCATATGCTCTACTTCTGTTGCTAAGTGCTTCATGTCCATCGAACAGAGTACGAGAACTGTTGCAGACTACGCCATTGAATTCCGTACTCTGGCAGCAGAGGTTGCGTGGAATAGTAAGGCCCTCGTGGCTGCTTTTTCTCATGGTCTCTCGGATACCTTCAAGGATGAGATAGCAGCCCGAGATATACCCACTTAGCTGGAGAAGTTGATCACGTTTGCCATCGTCATTGACTCCAGACTCAGAGAAAGACTCTCTTTTAAGGAGCGCTTGCGGAAGTCTCCTGTACGTTTGTCTCCGAGCTTTGCAGTCCCACCCCTGCCTCCCTCACCTCCCATGCCTTCTGGTACCGTGTCAGTCAGTGAAGGTGAACCCATGCACTTGGGTTTCACGCGTCTCTCTGCAGATGAGAGAACCTTTAGGAGGAGGGAGAGATTGTGCCTTTATTGTGGCCAGGCAGGTCACTTTTTGAAGTCCTGTCCTACCCGTCCAGGGAACACCCGAACCTTGAGGTCCTGTCACGGACAGACCTTAGGTGCCGTTGTTTCATCCCCAGTTATCCAGAAGGATAAGTCCCTGGTTTCGGTCACCCTTTCTTGGGCTGAGTCGTCCATCGAGATACAGGCTCTAATCGACTCTGGGGCTGCAGGCCTGTTCATTGATGCTGCCTTTGTATCGAAGCACTCGATTCCACTGCAGCTGTGTGACACTCCACTTGCCATTGAGGCTCTTGACGGGAGACCTCTACAGCCTGCCCATGTGACTCATGAGATGGTTCCATTGTCCATGGCCATAGGGGCTCTTCACCATGAGATAATCCAATTCCAAGTTATTTCCTCACCTAAGTTTCCGCTGGTTATTGGTTATCCTTGGTTACAGATGCACAACTCTTCTTTTGATTGACTTTGTGCTGAGGTTCTCTCCTGGTCAACACAATGCAGTGAGACATGCTTCCAGAAGGTAGCCAATGTCCTGTGCACCTCTTCACTCTCCTCCCTGCTGGAGGAGTACCGCAATTTTAGCGATGTCTTTGACAAAGGTCAAGCCGGTAGTTTGCCTCCACACCAGCCATATGATTGCGCAATTGACCTTCCACCTGGTGCTATACCCCCTCGTGGTCAGGTTTACCCTTTGTCGGTCTTGGAGGATAAGGCCATAGAGGAGTATGTTGCAGACGCACTTTCTCAAGGTTTCATCCACAAATCCTCATCTCCTGCTAGTGCTGGTTTCTTCTTTGTGAAGCAGAGAAGTGGTGAACTGAGACCTTGTATTGATTATAGGGGTCTCATTCGTTTCACCATTAAGAATGCCTATCCGATTCCATTAATTATGGAATTATTTGATGGCCTCAAGGGAGCAACAGTTTTCACAAAGCTTGATTTGAGAGGGGCATACAATCTTGTGAGGATTAAGGAGGAAGAAATGAGAGGAAAACTGCTTTAATACCAGAACAGGCCATTATGAGTACCACGTAATGCCTTTTGGCCTTTGTAACACCCCGGCAGTTTTCCAGGAATTTATTAACGATGTCCTCTGAGATTTGTTGCAATTATGTGTGGTGGTTTATCTCAATGAAATCCTCATATTTTCCTAATCCCTGGAGAGCCACCAAGCACATGTCTGTCGTGTGCTTCAGAAACTAAGAGAGAACAATCTGTATTGTAAATTGGAGAAGTGTGAGTTCCATCGTGAACAGGTTAAATTCCTGGGTTATGTAATTTCCACTGCTGGTTTTTCGATGGACCCAGATAAACTTTCGGCAGTTCTATAGTGGCCCCGACCCGTGGGTTTACATCCTCTGCAGCGTTTCCTGGGCTTTGCCAACTATTATCGGAAGTTTATTCGTAACTTCTCATCTCTGGTCAAGCCCGTGATTGATATGACCAGAAAGGACGGTAAACCACAGAGTTGGTCTCCAGAGTCCATGAAGGCCTTTGAGAGTTTCAAGACTGCCTTTGTTTCTGCTCCTGTGTTGGCACATCCTGATCCTACGTTACCTTTTATCCTTGAGGTTGATGCTTCTGAGACTGGTGTTGGCACCCTTCTGTCTCAACGTCCTACTTCTGAGAGCGCTATGCATCCTTGTGGCTACCTGCGGAGTGCAATTACAAGATTGGTGACAGAGAGCTGTTGGCGATCATTTTAGCCCTGAAAGAATGGAGACATCTCCTCGAAGGTACCACTGTGCCGGTTCTCATTCTTACTGACCATAAGAATCTCACATTCTTGTCTGAGGCTAAACGCCTCTCTCCCAGAAGGGTGCGATGGGCTCTTTTCTTGTCAAGTTTCAATTACATTATCTCATTCTTACCCGGTACTAAGAATGTAAGGGTTGACGCCTTGTCACAACAATTTTCCTCCATTTCCAAGTTGGAGTCGGTTCCGGTTCCTGTGATTCCTCCTGATCGTATTCTGGCTACGGTTCGCACCAGTCTCACTTCTCCTTTGGGTGACAAAATTCTTGCTGCTCAGGTCCATGCTCCTTCTGAGAAACCTTGTGACCGTTGCTTTGTCCCAGAGAGTCTCCGTACTACCGTTCTCCAGACTTACCATTCTCCTAAGGCTGCTGGACACCCTGGGAAGAATCAACTCTTTTTTGCCATTTCCCAACAATTCTGGTGGTCTAGTCTACGTGCTGATGTAACTGCCTTCGTAGCTACCTGTTCCGTGTGTGCTCAGAGTAAGACTCCATGACACCTTCCAGTGGGCCTCCTACAATCAATACCCAATGGAGAGAGGCCCTGGACCCCCCTGTCTATGGATTTAATTGTGGAGTTACCCAACTCCCAGGGCAACACAGTTATCCTTATGTTAGTTGACCAAGATGTGCCATTGTATTCCACTTAAGAAGTTGTCCACTTCTAAGGAACTGGCTTCCATTTTTGCTCAGGAGATCTTTCGCTTACATGGGCTACCCAAGATGATTTTCTTGGACAGAGGTAATCAGTTTGTGTCCAGATTCTGGTGAGCCTTTTGTACACATTTGGGAATTCAGCTTGTTTTCTCCTCTGCATATCACCCGCAGTCTAATGGGGCCGCAGAACGAGCCAATCAGTCCTTAGAGCAATTCCTACGTTGCTATATTTCTGACCATCATAACAACTGATCAAACCTATTACTGTGGGCAGAGTTTGCTCACAACAGTGCCTTGAATTCTACTTCCAAATTGTGCCCATTTATGGCGAATTATGGTTTCCAACCTTCCATGTTGCCTGACTCGTTTTTTCCGCAGAATATTCATACGTTAGAGGAGCATCTCCGTGGTCTTTGTTCCACTTGGGCACAAGTCCAGGAGGCTTTGCGACATGCTAATGATAGGTATAGACTCCATGCTGACCGCAAATGCCTGCCTGCGTCTTCCTACCAGGTTGGGGACAGGGTCTGGCTGTCATCTCGCAACCTCCGACTTTGTGTTCCCTCACTGAAGTTCGCACCTCAGTTTATTGGGCCTTTCTGTATTCTTCACAGGATTAACCCAGTGGCTTACTCATTAGACCTTCCTTCTAATATGCGCGTATTTTGAATGTATTTCATGTCTCCTTATTAAAAACTTTGGTCTGCAACCACTTTGCCACCTCGGTGCCATGTCCTCACCCTGTACAGGTTGAGAACCATGAGGAGTATGAAGTACAGTCCATTGTTGACTCCCGTATGTTCCGTGGGCGCATACAGTACTGGTGCATTGGAAAGGGTATGGTCCAGAGGAATGCTTTTGGGTCTCATCCTCGGACGTACATGCCCCTGTCCTCCTCCCTGATTTCCTTAGACGTTTTCCCCTCAAGCCTGGTGGTCCTCCGAGCGGGAGGGGTCGTTGAGGAGGGGGTACTGTCAGGGCTGGGCTCAGCTCTTCCTTCTCTGAGCTGGCCGCTCAGCTGTCGGCTAATTGCCAGCTCCTATCTCTCCACAGTTACTCAGCTGTTGATGATATCCTGCTCTTCAGTCCTGCCTACTTAAGACATCCAGTCCAAAGGAGCTCTGCCTTCGCCTTGGTCAATATCACAGAAACTATCTCCTGCGATCCTGTTTAAGACTTGCTTTGCTGACATCCCTTCTGGCTCCATATCCTGCTTGCTGTTCCACTACATTGATCCCTGACTTCTGGCTTGGCTGACTATCCATTCCAGTTACTGAACTTTGGCTATGCTTTGACTACAATTGTTCTTTTTACTTTTATTATTAAATAAATGTGATTTAACTGTACTTCTGTCTTGGACTAATTTCATGGTTTCTGACACTAAATTCTGGATGGAATCGACAAGATCTGTCATTGCATGTCTCAGACAAGGGGAATTTCTGGCATCAGTAGATGTCAGGATCAAGGTCTGAATTTGTGACCAATGATGTGTCTGGCTGTGGTTTTTCTTGCTGTTCCACCAGGGATGCTTAACAGCGCCCTGCCCAATTCCTTTGACAACCTTGCTTTGTGTCTTGTTTCTAGTAAACTTTGAACCCTTTTCTGCTCCCATGAACGTCATGATTTAAAGCGGAGGTCCACCTAAAAAAAAAATATTAAAAGCTTGCAGCTACAAATACTGCAGCTGCTGACTTTTAATAAATGGACTCTTACCTGTCCAGGGTGCCTGCGATGTCGGCAGCCGAAGCCGATCAGTCGCTCGGCTCTCGGCTGCTGCCGCCGCCATCTTCGGTGAGGGAATCAGGAAGTGAAGCATTGCGGCTTCACTTCCCGGTTCCCTACTGTGCATGCGTGAGTCACGCTGTGTGTCCTAACTGGCCTCTGCTATCTCCTGGGACCTGTGTGTTTCCCAGGAGACAGCGGGGGGGGGAAGGGGCATGACTCCCGCAGGAGTCTATTCCCTGAAGTGGGTGCAAATACCTGTATTGTACAGGTATCTGCACCCCTTTCCCCCCTGAAAGGTGCCAAATGTGACACCGGAGGGGGGGAGGGTTCCGAAAAGCGGAGGTTCCATTTTTGTGTGAACCTCCGCTTTAAGCTATGTCTTTTCACTTCCTGTTTGCCAGATGCATACTTGTTGCTGTCCTTATCTTCACTACCACTTATTGTGGATCCTTGGAATGCTCATCGACTATCTGACCTCATCCAGCTACTGCTTGTTACTGACCTTTGCCTACCTGTTACATCTGCTACTGGACTCCAGCTAGCTCACCTCATGGTGGGGAGATCCAGAGGACCGCAGTCTGGTACTAGCATGCAGCAAAACCCATCTCCACCATCAGCAGCTCTGGTGAATACTGACTAGTATACTGGTACCCCGTGCCTTCGGGTGAACCCGCATTATCTGCTACTAGGATCTGCTGGTATATTTCTTGCTGACTACTTGTGACCCTCTCAACTGCTACAGCCATTGGCCTCTGAGCCTGATCCTAGACCATGACAATAGACATACAAGATGCCCATCTACACATCCTCATTTTCCCCTCACATCAATACTTTCTGTGTTTTTCTTTGAGAGACCAACATTTCCTGTTGGTAGCACTAGCATTCAGGCTATCTTCTGCAGCCCAAGTGTTCACAAAAGTGCTCACCCTGCTTCTGGCTCTTCGGTGAACATGTCACAGCTTACCTGAATGAACTCCTAATGAAAGGCTCCTTAGTTATGGCCATGTCTGACAACATCCAAAGGACAATTTAGTTCCTTCAATCCTTTGGATAATCCTCCTTTCAAAGTCTGCTTTCCTGCCATCAAACTATTTGGATTACTTGGGTTTAACCTTGGACACAGACCAGGCCAGAATCTTTTTTTCCTAAGGATTAGAGAGAGAAGCCTAGGGTTGCCCCAAACATGCCCCTGGCAAAAATGGAAGATTGACTAGCTCTGTACCCAAGGATTTAACAATGATTCAGAAAAAAAATAACAATTTATTGGTACAGAAACATTTTAAAAGACATCATACATATTCAGAAAATGTGGATAAAATCAATAGTTACAGCAGTGCATTGTTTATAAATCCAAAATGTAGTAATGAATTGTCCCCAGTGGATGGTGGGGATACTGGATGTGGTAGATCTTGACATATAATCCTAATCATATAATACAGGTTTCGTGGTAGGAACCGCTTCCTCGAGAGGAGTCAATCATTGTCATCCGGAGTAGCCATCAATTGGTTATAGCAGCACAGCAGGGGCACCCGAAGGTAGTCCCTCCCACGGCAGACACGGGGGACGCTTACAAGCCTTCAAATCTAATATGCTTGGAAATCCAATATAACAACCCAGGGGTTAAAGGTAAGAGGCTAGGTTCATAGTCACCACACCACAGTTCCGATATATATCCAGGGCATTGCTTGTAGTTAAGGATATTATACTGTGAGTGTTCCCAAAATAGGGATGTCTCAGTGGAGTCAAGGCCCCACAAGTTGCCTTAAGAGCTGCATACCCCTAAGCGGCTGCCACATTTTCATGATCTGGAACAAGAAAGTCCAATCTTTGGCTTGCCAAAATGCTTCCAGCCAAACAAAGCTCTTTCTTACATAGTGGATCTCCTATCCTGCCCAGTATTTGGGAAAGTCATTCTTTCACATGCCTTAGTAGATAGTGACAATGGATGCCTTTCTTTAAGGCTAGGGTTGAGTTAACAAATCCTTGATGGTCCAGGGGACTTGGCCATCAGAAGCCAAAACTCCCTATAAATATTAGGAAACTGAGAGCAATCAGTTTATCTCTTTAACACTGGATTCCCATTCTACAAGGTCACTCAGTCAAGGGGTAGTCAGACAATGCCACAGAAGAGGCCTACATAAATGATCAGCGAGCACCATGGGTCAAGTCTGATACTTTCCCCGGGTGGAAACTTACATTCCAGCTCTTGGCCGTTCACATCCCTGGAGTGGACAATTGTCAGGTGGACTAAGCTTCCAATGTCTAGACCCAGAGGTGTGGTCCTGCCACCCAGAGAATTTTCAAAGTCTCTGTCAAAGGTGGGGAAAACCAGATGTGGATATCCTGGCCTCCAGGTTCAACAACAAGCTGAATAAACTAAGTAGCCAAGACCAGTGATCCTCTAGTCTTCTTAGTAGAAGCTCTGGTGATTCCTTAGACTCAACTCAAACTGATTTATATTGTGTCTGTAATGTGCTGCGTTAAGAGAATAAAAAAAATGTATAAATTTATCAAATTTCATGTGTCACCAAATAAACTCTAATATGGTACAGACTGACCAAAAATACAAACAATGTGTAAAAATTGCAATCAATACAAATGCAAAGTACAATTGATAAAAACGATCGATGTAAAGCGGTGCAATCAATATGCATTGTAGAAAAAAGAAAGAATGGATTTTGGGACTTTACATGAGGCATGTATATATGAATGATGTTGTATAAAATACCTAATACCTAAATAAAATGGATGTCACAATCCCCATAGGGAGGTCCAAATAACCATAATGAATTAAAAGATTGACAAATCCAATAAACTAATTAAATTGATAAATACAATAATGAATATGATATATAATATATAATATAAATAATCTATAATACATGATGTAAGCAAGAAAAGACATAAAAAATATAATAATAATCATATTGACATCTTTAATATCAATGATAGATAGACATGATTGGTACAAACAATAACCATTAATGAATTAAATAAACATACAGATTATCTGACATAATAATCATGATAAATGCAAACAATAAATGCTATTGACAGAATTCGTGATTTTGAGCAAGCTTGACTTGGCACCCTTGAGTGAATACTCAACGCATTTCATGGCGTTTACAGCACAGCATCAGGAGTAGAATGCATGAATTTTGGCTACAAAATTGAATAAATAGATAAATAAGTAAATAAAGTCTCAGATGATGTACTATGCTTTCTGAAAAGAGAGCAGGAGCTAGCGATTTATACATTACCTATGGAACAGCCCAAAGGTATGACCCAGCAGTTTCCAAGATGGAGTAGGACGGTGGCCCTGAATGAGCTCTCTCCCCTGGGGTTGGGCGGGGACAACCCCCCTTCTGCAGCAACCAATGGAGACCAGAGAGGGGGCTATAGGGAACAGCAGCCATGAAGCGGGCTGGACACCCACAATGCAGTTCCAAAGTATGAGGTGTGCACACATGGGACACGTGCCCAGTTCTGTGAAAAAATTTGAAAAAAAGAAATATAAAATAAGTTAAAAAGTGATTAAAGATAAGTGGAAAATGTGAAAATGAATAGAGGATGGACGGTGTAGGATGATGATTAAAACAACTCTGTGTGCCCACAGTGAATATGTGTGTATGCGTTACATGATATGTGTATATCTACACCAGTGATTTCACAAGATTGAGTACATTCCTCATATTTTTGTAAATATTTTATTATATGTTTTCATGTGACAACACTGAAGAAATTACATTTTGCTACAATGTAAAGTAGTGAAAGTACAGCTTGTATAACAGTGTAAATTTGCTGTCCCCTCAAAATAACACACAGCCATTAATGTTTAAACCGCTGGAAACAAAAGTGAGTACACCACAAAGTGAAAATGTCCAAATTGGACCCAAAGTGTCAATATTGTGTGCGGCCACTGTTATTTTCCAGCACTGCCTTAACCCTCTTGGGCACAGAGTTCACCAGAGCTTCACAGGTTGCCACTGGAGTCCCCTTCCACCCCTCCATGACAACATCACGGAGCTGGTGGATGTTAGAGACCTTGCACTCCTCCACCTTCTGTTTGAGGATGCCCCACAGATACTCAATAGGGTTTAGGTCTGGAGGCATGCTTGGCCAGTGCATCACCTTTACCCTCAGCTTCTTTAGCAAGGCAGTGGTCATCTTGGAGGTGTGTTTGGGGTTGATATCATGTTGTTATACTGCCCTGTGGCCCAGTCTCGAGGGGAGGGGATCATGCCCTGCTTCAGTATGTCACAGTACATATTGGCATTCATGGTTCCCTCAATGAACTGTAGCTCCCCAGTGCCAGCAGCACTCATCGAGCTCCAGACCATGACACTGCCACCACAATGCTTGACTGTAGGCAAGACACACTTGTCTTTGTACTCCTCCCCTGGTTGCCGCCACACACGCTTGACATCATCTGAACCAAATAAGTTTATCTTGGTCTCATCAGACCACAGAACATGGTTCCAGAAATCCATGTCCTTCGTCTGCTTTCTTGTGCATCATCTTTAGAAGAGGCTTCCTTCTGGGACGACAGCCATGCAGACCAATTTGATGCAGTGTGCAGCGTATGGTCTGAGCACTGACAGGCTGACCTCCCACCCCTTCAACCTCTGAAGCAATGCTGGCAGCACTCATATGTCTATTTCCCAAACACAACCACTGGATATGACGCTGAGCATGTTTACTCAACTTCTTTGTTAGACCATGGCGAGGCCTATTCTGAGATTAATCTGTCCTGTTAAACCGCTGTATGGTCTTGGCCAACGTGATGCAGCTCAGTTTCAGGGTCTTGACAATCTTCTTATAGCCTAGGCCATCTTTATGTAGAGCAACAATTCTGATCTTTAGAGAGTTCTTTGCCATGAGGTGCCATGTTGAACTTCCAGTGACCAGTATGAAAGAGTGAGAGCGATAACCCCAAATTTAACACACCTTCCCATTCACACCTGAGACCCTGTAACACTAACGAATCACATAACACCGGGGAGGGAAAATGGCTAATTGGGCCCAATTTGGACATTTTCACTTGTGAGGGGTGTACTCACTTTTGTTGCCAGCGGATTAGACATTAATGGCTGTGTGTTATTTTGAGGGTACCACAAATTTACCCTGTTATACAAGCTGTACACTCACTACTTTACATTGTAGCAAAGTGTAATTTCTTCAGTGCTGTCACATGAAAAGATATAATAAAATATTTACAAAAATGTGAGCGGTGTAATCACTTTTGTGAGATACTGTATATATATATATACTCACCTAGGTGGATGCAGCATTGTCCTCGCTGGCCCTAAGACTGAGAACTGAGTGAGCAAACACTGCTAATCGCTCAGTTCTCAGTGTTCCATGAGCAGAAAGACGCAACCGTCAGTCATGGGCTCTCTAATCTGCCCCTCCAGCGTTCACTGGAGCATGGGGCTAAGGAGCGGGTGGGAGTGGCTGTCTCAGACTCTCAGTGGATTGATGAGAGGCTGAGCCAGGTGCCAGTCCAGGATTCTGGGTGGATCCCGATCATATGGTTGGGATCTTTTCAGAGCCCGGACTGGCTCTGTGACGTCATCTGACAGCAGGTTTCAGCCCGCTTTTTGCTGAAAATGGGTCACAGAAGTGCCAAACGAACTGCACTCATATGATCCTCAGCAGAAGTATAGCCAAAATAGCTTTGATCATACTTCTTTTTTAAGGAGCCAGAGTAACTGCACAAAGAAGTACAAAGCCACCATCTCCCCTCACTTCTCTAATGAGCGTAGACACAGCCACGCTGTGGGGAAAGGTAACAGAAGCAGACAGCTCACTTGTGGACACTCTCTCTCTCCTGGATCAGGTGCCCCTAATAATATTATGAGATTGAAATATGTAAGGTGGAGCTTTACTAATGTTTTATGGGTTACACTATGAGGCTTTCTTCTTTTTTGAGTTGGGCTTTGGTTTGAAGTGGAATATGCTGTCACCTGCTGTAAATACCTGCATATCCATCGGATACACACCTGTAGCAGCTTCATTGGCCTAATTTTAAGGTGAGCATACACCCATTGGGGATTCCTGGTGGCAGTCCTGTGTTCAACACTGGTCAAGGATAAGTTTGCATGGATCACGCGTGAACATGAACTTATATGAACTTTATGTTTTTTGCTTTTTTTTGATTGGTTGTGCACATTGATTATACTTTTTTACAACAATCATTCATAAATAAGTTCATATGGATCATGAGTGAATATGAATTTGATGATTATTTATTTGTTTGTTTATTGTTGTTTATTGATTGGTTGTGCATATTGATTATCGTTTCTATCAATTGGACACATTGTTTGTATTTTTGGTCAGTTTATTTGGTGACACATAAAGGTTGACACATTTATATGTGTAGCGCTGGTAGATTTTAATCTACCGCTGATCTGTAAATCTAGTGGGTTACTTATTATAGGAAGTTATATTTGCCTTTGTTCCAGCTTGGCTGACGTTGCGTGTAGTTCCACACTGTGCCGGTGGGTGTCGTTGTCACCATGGGCCAGTGTTGGAAAAGCAATGTGTTGAAGCGTATAAGTGCTCCTCTGTCCCGGAGATAACTCGGTGGAGGTGGTCCTCCGAGTTGCATTCTGGGAGAGGGTATTTATTTGACAGACGCCATGTTCTGGGGTTCGTTTTCAGCCACCTGCTGGCCACCCTGGCCGACAGGTATGTGTTAAGAGTACCACCTCGTGGTCCTCCGTTCCGGAGGCCCACGTCGCTGCGGCGTGTTGGTGGGTCCAGAAGCCTGTCTGGGGCCTACCACAGCAGCAGAGGAATGGTCCTGAGCTGTCTATCCTGAGCGAAGAAGCTGGACAACCGAGAAGATCCCAGGGGAGGACCCGTCATGGAAGGATCATGCAGAATGCTGGTCTGGAGAGGGGCCTGGTGACTCGGTTGGAGGACGTATCCTGAAGTAGTCTTACTGCATAGTACTGCCGGGTTGGCTTAAAGGTTCAAGTACTGTGTCTGACATTCATCGCAAACCATTACATCCTGTGGCAGAGGATTGTACGGGTTTTATTTCAAACAAGTCTGTGGCAGAGACTTTTTGTTCGTGCTACGTACTGGCTGCTAGACAAGTGAGAGAGGTCTATCCAGGCAGGCAAAGATTGAATCCCACAAGGCGAGCGCATTCAACTACAAGTGTTCAATTATAAAGAATGTTCTGAAGAATACTAAGGAAAGGCATTTGAGCTTCCCTGCAGCTTTCCTTCTGCCTCTTTCCTGCTACTTTCTTTATTTGTTCATTAAAGCATTGGAAAACCTACTCAAGTATTTGGTGCTTATATCATCCAGAGGTAAACTCAACGGAACCCTAGACCCGGTGCCGGTGAAACAAAGGTATCGAGAGTGAAGGTAACAAGCCCGCTTTAAACCAGCAGCTCCACCGAGAGTTATTGCTACATGTGGGGGCGTCATCTGGGATTTGTTGGCCGTCAATTCTCGCAACCTAGAGAGGTGTTTCACCGGGAGTTTACGGTGAGAGCTGGACTTTGTCAATTTCTCAGGAAAAGAAGAGGTTAAAAGTTGCAGGCGCCAGTAAAAGCCCAGGAGCTACGTGATCAGAAGAACAAGTTGGAGGAGCCTACCCTACTTGATACTGGGTGGGACGCGTGTATGTGTTTGGCGCCAGAGAAGAAGAGAGGCCTCGTGATCGTGCTGAGAAGATCAGAGTGTGGCCATGTCTTTTTCAGCAATGCAGCCAATTATGGGACCAAGAATGTTCCCTGCGAGCACCGTGTCGAGTACTGTGCTGACCGGAACCCTGCTTACAGATACCGGTATTCGTCTGAAGCCGCAGGGGAGGTTTGTTCTCTATACCGCCAGAGATATCGAAGGGCTGGGCATGATTTGCCACAAATGTGAAGGACTGGCCGTACATCTCCGTCCATTTGTTCGCTGCCCACAATGTGGAGAATATCTGTTTGTGGTGGAGCAACCTACCATGTTGCCCCGTGCTTATAGAATGGATTGGGCTACAGGTATCGCCACAGTAGAAGCTGCTACTACTGCGGAAAGAGAATGGCAGGCCGTGACTTTGCCTGTTGTTGACGAAAATGTTCCGGAGAGAGACGCTGCTGTTGCCGTCTCATCAGCGGACATTACCTTAATGTCTGCGTCCACCACACCTATCCCTGTTGTACCTGTACAGAAGAAGGTGGGATATGTGAAGGCTTCCCGCGGCCGTGGTCGAGGCCTACCCTAGAGACTACCCGAACCGGATCCAACAAAGTCCACGATAGGAACGGGTGAGCAATTGATGGGAAATATATCTGGGACTGTAAATAAATATCTGCCAGCAGAAGAGCTGGGAGATTCGGAGATAGAATCCATGTCACAAGAGCTGTTATGGGCCCAAGGCGAAGATGTCGCCTCTGCTATGACTTTCCCTGAATGGACAGCCCTGAGTTCTGGGAAGACTATTTGTCTGTGCCAAAGCCTTTCCGAAAGACTGGATGTTCTGTTAAAATGGATGAAAGTTATAGTGGATGTTTTATGCACTGGAATTTCGGTCGGCACATCTATGCTGACAGAGTGGTCATCTGCAGGCCCGGAAAAGATGACGTTGTGTATTTCATCACTACAGTGGATAAACTGGGAAAAGCACTGACATTGCCAGATCCCCGGTTTTATTGGTAATTATGGACAAAGGAACTTTGGGGTAGTTAGTTAGTTAGTGTCAGTATATAGAGATCTTCGTGGTCGCTCATCTCAGTGTTTCAAATCCAAGGACTTCTTTTTGCTAGCCGGATTTCTTTCATTTAAAGAAAAAAAATGTATATATAGGGATGGACATGTGTTTAACATGTTTTTCTTTTCAGGAACCATTTGATCTCCTATCAAGCTGTTAGGCTTTTCAGCTAAGATAGATAGTGAGGAAATGTACAGTCATAGGATGGTTTTGTTTGCGGATGTGAACATATTGTTTTACAAATGTTAATCTTATAATGTCTTTCTACTGTCTTCCCTTCTTCTTTACCTAAATCCAAGTTATAAGCTCAAATACCTGCTCTCAGTCCTGGGAGTTATTTTTGTGACAGACGTTGAGGACAACGTCTATTGTACTGGGGGGAGTATGTAGCGCTGGTAGATTTTAATCTACCGCTGATAGGTAAATCTAGTGGGTTACTTATTATAGGAAGTTATATTTGCCTCTGTTCCAGCTTGGCTGACATTGCATGTAGTTCCACACTGTGCCAGTGGGTGTCGTTGTCGCCATGGGCCAGTGTTGGAAAAGCAACGTGTTGAAGCGTATGAGTGCTCCTCTGTCACTGAGATAACTTGGTGGAGGTGGTCCTCCGAGTTGCATTCTGGGAGAGGGTATTTATGGGACAGACGCCATGTTCTGGGGTTCATTTTCAGCCACCTGCTGGCCCTCCTGGCTGACAGGTATGTGTTAAGAGTACCACCTCGTGGTCCTCCGTTCCGGAGGCCCACGTCGCTGTGGCTTGTGGGTAGGCCCAGAAGCCTGTCTGGGGCCTACCACAGCAGCAGAGGAATGGTCTTGAGCTGTCTATCCTGAGTGAAGAAGCTGGACAACGGAGAAGATCCCAGGGATGGACCCGTCATGGAAGGATCATGCAGAGTGCTGGTCTGGAGAGGGGCCTGGTGACTCGGTTGGAGGACGTATCCTGAAGTAGTCTTACTGCATAGTACTGCCGGGTTGTCTTAAAGGTTCAAGTACTGTGTCTGACATTCATCACAAACCATTACATCCTGTGGCAGAGGATTGTACAGGTTTTATTTCAAACAAGTCTGTGGCAGAGACTTTTGTTCGTGCTACGTACTGGCTGCTAGACAAGTGAGAGAGGTCTATCCAGGCGGGCAAAGATTGAATCCCACAAGGGGAGCGCATTCAACTACAAGTGTTCAATTACAAAGAATGTTCTGAAGAATACTAAGGAAAGGTATTTGAGCTTCCCTGCAGCTTTCCTTCTGCCTCTTTCCTGCTACTTCCTTTATTTGTTCATTAAAGCTTTGGAAAACCTACTCAAGTGTTTGGTGCTTATATCGTCCAGAGGTAAACTCAACGGAACCCTAGACCCGGTGCCGGTGAAACAGAAGTATTGAGAGTGAAGGTAACAAGCCTGCTTTAAACCAGCAACTCCACCAAGAGTTATTGCTACATATGTTTATTTATTCTCCTAGCGCAGCATGTTTCATGTTTAGTACACGCACTAAGTTTATTTGCAGCCTATAAGTGTTCTTGATGCGCAAACGTTTCATTTATATTTCAAACTGGTTTATGCCATCCCTGCAATGAAGATACTCCCTTGACTGTGGTGCGAGGTAGAGGAGGAAAGGGTCCTGGTGATTCTAATCCCTCCAAATTTGCTCAGAAGCATGTGGTACACGGACATAATCAGACTGCTGGTGGGTGAGCCTTGGCCATTTCCAAACAGACCAGGCTTACTGGTGCAAGGTCCCCTGTTCCATCATGCTTCTCAGTCACTGACTCTGGTATTTCCACCTTACTCAGAACAAGAAAATCCAACTCCTGTAAGAATTACCATGATGCATGGAAGGCTTACTTTGCCTAATGTGAGGACATCCACATTCTGTCCTTTCTTCAGTCTGGTCTTGACTAGCATCTGGTTCTACTACAACTAAGGGACAGGTTTCCACCTTATCCATCCACTTTCAGAAATCTCTTGCCTAGCAAGCCCTTATCAAGAATTTTGTTCAAGGAGTTGCTTATATAAATCCCCCTATTTGAGCTTCTGTGTTATTATGGTATTTCTACTTGATGCTCTGTGTTTTATAAAGACCCCCCTTTTAAACCAATAAGTGACATTCCTTTGCAAGACCTCACATAAAGGGTCGCCTTCCTGGTCATCATGATTTCTGCTGGGCTTCACTTACACTGGCACTCCTGCATTTAGGAAAGCTCATTTTTTCTAAATGCAGGAGAAATTACCCCAGGGAAGTATAAACAACTTTTTTTTTTTTTTGTTTTTTAAAAGGTTTTTATTTATAATAAAGAATATAAGTAACATGAATCATCCCTCGCAGGGGAGCCTTACTAGAAAGATCAAGGCACAGAGAAAACATAGCATATACAATATTGTGGTGGTATTCTAGGTATACATAGGATATCCTAACGAATAATGTAACTAGACAATGTCTGAACAGATCCCTTAATATTTCTACTTTAAGGTTAGTAATGAAGGATACAAATTTTTAGGCATGACTAAGGGTACCTAGACTTTTAGACAAAAAAAATTGCCAATTGCCCTGGAGCCCCCACACCCCAAATGGGTTCAAGCTGTGTGAGAGCTGCCAGGACCACCGGCCATTGGAGAGAAAGTCAATCTAAGTACATTGTTAGGAGATAACTCCAGACAGAAGAAATTCACAATTAAAGATTATCTAGTTCCTTCAGGAGAGCCTAAACATAAAGTCATCCTTGATGAAAAATTGTTAGATTGTAATAATTGGATTTGTTCCAGCGGTAAGTGAATTTAAACAAATAGGCAAACCATAACAACTTGTGCCAAATACAATTTGGTAGACAATTACTGGAGAGAGGGATTTATGAATCCATCTCCTCCACTCTACTAATCAGCCGGAGCTGATAAGGAGACTGGATAATAGGAAAGTAAAGAAGAGAGAGGAAGATATAGAAGAACAGAATGAAGAAAAGAACGGGGCACAAAAGGATGGGGGGAGAAGGGAGGGGTAAGGATGGGAGAGGTACCTGTTTCAGAGAAAGCTAAAACGATTATAGAGGATTTCCAACAAGAGCTCTTCCAGTCAAATGAGTAGAGCCCAAACTAAAGGGAGATCCCCACATATTGGGCCCAGGGTTCCCAAATTAGCTTGAATTTCTTAGTTTTATCAAGGATTGTGCTAGAAATTCTTTCTTGGAACATAATCCAAGTAACTTTCTGTTTGGTTAGATGTATGGAGACCTTTGGAGACTTCCAGGCCCGAGCAATCATCATTTTAGCTCCAGTGAAGATATAATGTGCCAGAATCTGCTTATGTTTTGATAAATTGGGAATTTTCTCATTCAGGAGGGCTATTGTCGTTTTTTGAGAGACTGTAGAGCTTGTGACTCTGCGGATGAGTTGGAAAAGTTTATTCCAAAAGTTCTTAAACTTGGGGCACTCCCATAAAGTATGTAGGAGTGACCCTAAACGTCCACATCCCCTAAAGCATAGTGGGGATGACTGTGGGTAGAATTTGGCTAAGCGAGTTGGGACCGGATACCAGCGTGACATAACCTTGAGGTCTGCTTCAATGAGAGAAACATTTAGAATCCCCTTGAAGGCGCTTGAAAAGCGGTAGTGCCAAGTGTCTAGGTCCCAATTAAACCCAAGGTCATGCTCCCAACTCTGCATATAGGACGTTTTGTCATTTGGCTCTGCCAATGCTGCATATATCAGGGAGATACCCCCCTAATGTCCATGGCTGATGAACACCATTGTTCATAAGGTGTAACAGATAGTGAGGTTGATTCTTTGGGAAGTATGGAGTGTAGGAAGTGGGTTATCTGGTGTAAGCGAAACTTCTCTGAAGTGGGCATTTTAAGTTTTGAGACGCATTGGGAAAGTGTAAGAGGGCCACCAGAATTGACAAAGTGTCCTATGCGGTATAGGCCTTTATCAAGCCACCATTGAAATGCCTTTATATTCAACCCTGGTGTAAATAGGGGATTATTAAAAATATGAGCTAGGGGTTGCCACTTGGATGTTAAAGTATTATGTTTGTGTAATGAGTCGCATAGCGCTAAAGAGAGAGAAAGGGTAGGGGACATTATCGGGGGTCTAGTTTTAGGGGAAGTCCAAATAAGATAATCAATAGTGAAATTGGGGACAGCCTGTCTTTCCATTGTCAGCCAATCAGGCTTAGGTCCTCTGGAGTAGATAGTTGATATCTGGCATAATTGAGCTGCCTGGTAATACCACCAGAGATTGGGTAAGCCTAATCCTCCTTTCCGTCTGGGCCTGAATAGGGTTTTTTTAGGAAGCCTGTGGTTTGATTTGCCCCATGTAAATCGGACTATGGAAGCCTGTAAATTTTGAATTTGGATTTTGGGGATCGGTATAGGTAGAGATCTAAAAAGGTAGAGGAGCCGTGGGAGGAGAGTCATTTTGACTGCATCGATCTTGCCTAGCCAGGACATTTTGTAGAGAGACCATTGTTTAGGATCATTCTTAAGCTTTTTGAACATCGGAGGATAATTGTATTTATACAAATGGGCAATGTTAGAAGATAGGTGCACTCCTAGGTAAGGTATAGTGGAATTGCTCCAAGCAAAGGGGAAGTGGTTCCGTAGTCTGTCAACCAATGACACTGGGGCTGAAATATTAAGGGCCGACATGCTAACTACCAACTCTGAAATCTGACCAAATTTGTGAAGTAGTTGTAATATATTAGGAGTGGAAATTAAGCTGGACCACATTTCATTTTGTAGTTGCAAGAAGCCCACAATTGTCTGTAGAATCACAAGTTCTTACAAACTGATATGAATGATTCTGAGTATGTTCTCTAGATCAGCCGTTTCCCCCCAGAGTGCCCTGGCAAAATATTTACCACAAATGTATACAGACCAGCAGGTGGAACAAGCCTGCCTTATAGTGAAATAAAGCCACAGGTTTTCATTGTGCACCATTTAATTATAAATAGAAGGACATCGTCAGCGAAGAGCGCGCATTTATGTGTGGTTTGGCCGCATTTGACTCCGTGAATGTCAGGATGGTTCCTAATCGCAATAGCCAGCGTTTCAATTCGTATGGCAAAAAGGAGGGGGGATAATGGGCAGCCTTGTCTTGTTCCCTGGGAGATGGGGAAGGGGTCAGAAAGGTGTCCCTGAAGTTCAATCTGGGCTTTCGGTTTAGATTATAGGGCTTCTAGGAGGTTGATGAAGTGTGATCCAAAGCCCCACCTTCTCAAAATATTAAAAAGATAAGGCCAGGTAACGGTATCAAATGCCTTCTGAAGGTCAATGGATAGGATAAATCCTTCTTGTGCGGGATTGCCATCCCATCCGGATTTCAAGAGGGATATGATGTCTATGGCTCTCCTTATCTGGTCTGGGCCCTGCCTCCCCGGTATAAAGCCTACTTGATCTTTATGAACATAGGACCCTATAAAGGATCCTAACCTATTCTATAGAACTTTGGTCAAGATTTTAAGGTCATTATTAATTAATGATATAGGTCTATAGTTGCTTACTATACTTTGATCCTTACCGGGTTTGGGGATGACCGTGATGTAAGCTAAATTTGCATTTGAGTCTAAGGGAGAGTCTTTGTTTAGGGAATTAAAGAACCGGACCAGATAAGTGACCAGTGTCTCCGAGAAGTTCTTGTAATATTGTGTAGAAAAGCCATCAGGGCCTGGGGCTGAACCCTTTTTAAGTTCTTTTATAACCTCCCTGACCTCTTCTTCAGAAACGGGATCTTCCATTATGGAGCGATGTTGATCGGAGATTTTGGGAAGGGGGAGATAATCTAGAAAGGGATTGAGTAGGTGTGTGGTGTCGGTCTGCGGTTTAGAGTATAAGTTAGAGAAGAAAGAATTAAATGCTTCGAGAATATGTTTTGGGTTCTGGGTCAGGGGACCATTTAGAGATTTGATTTTGGGCAAGGTATGGACTCTGCGTTTAGGTGAGAGTTTGGCTGCAAGCTGGGGGCCAAATTTGTCCGAATGGAGATAGAATCTTCCACTTACCCATTTTAAATGTTTTTCGGCACTGGAAGTAAGAGCCGGATTTAAGGCAAACTTAGCAGCATCTAATAGTCCTAGGGAGGTGGGAGAGGGATTTTGTTTATGTGCTTTGCTAAGGGATTGAAAGTTTTTCTCAAGGTTGGCTATGTCCAATTGTTTCTCACGTTTGAGACGTGATGCTAGTTGAATAAGATTACCCCTTATGACTGTTTTATGGGCTCCCCATAGTGAGCTGGGAGAAATTTCTGGGGTGTCATTTAATCGAAAGTATTCCTTTAAATCTCTTTCGATCATCGTGGTGTGAACCGGATTGGAGAGCAGAGTTTCATTAAATCGCCATTGAGGTGGCTTCGCTTGATTCAAAAACCCAGTGATTTTAACGGATACCAGGGAGTGGTCCGACCAAGGAAACTCACTAATAGATGCTTGGGAGGCTAAGTGAATATCTGAGGAGTGGAGGAATATGTGGTCTATGCGAGCATAAGTTCTATGGGGGCAGAAAAGTGGGTGTAGTCTGTAGATGAGGGGTGTAACTCTCTCCAAGAGTCTATCATACCTAATGAGTGGAATAGTCTAGCTATCCTAAGGCTCTGATTCGGCAGACGCTTGAGTTGGGTGGTATTTCGTGAAGATTTATCTAGTAAATGGTCAAAAGCCACGTTAGAGTCACCCCCCATGATCACCTTACCTTCAAGATGGGGCGCGAGGAAGGTTAGCATAGAAGAAAAAAAGGAAGCTTGTCCTTTATTAGGGGCATAGTATGAGATGATGGAGAGAATTGTCCCATTTATATCGCCTTTTACTAGAATGTACCTGCCTTCTTTGTCTTTAATGGTTTGTGAGTGTGTGAAGGATGTACGTTTGGAGATGAGGATGGCTACCCCTTTCTTTTTGTCTTCAGCATTGGCCAGAAAGAAGGTAGGAAAGCTGTGATGCAGAAAGGTAAGGTCATAGCTTTTAGGGAAGTGAGTCTCCTGGAGTAGAATGATGTTTAGTCCCCTGGAGTGGTAATTGTGGAGGGCCTTACGTCTTTTAATAGGGGAGTTTAGACCCTGGGTGTTGTGGGAAGCTATTTTCAAAGATGTCTGTTTGTTGGAGTCAACAGCCATGGACACAAGGGGAGGAAAGCAAACGTATTAATGAATCTCTTACCCTACCCATACAAGAGAAATCATCCTGCTGGGCGAAATCTGACCATCTTGGGATCGGCGGAAGCCTGAGTCATTCAGCTCTCCCTGGAGGTACCTGGAAGGGGAGGAAAAGAGACATGGGGGGACAGGGGGAGGACCAAGAAAGATAAAGAGAGAGAAAGCGAGAGAGAGGAAAAGTCCAGAAAATGAACTACCCTGGACTGTTCCAATGCAGGGTTGGAAAACCCTGCATTGTAGTAGAGTTCGGAAAAGGGGCAACCCACAATAGGGTTGCAAGCCTGGTGTCACTAAGGGGAAAAAAAAACTCCTCAAAGTAACAGCAGGCAGAGTGGCATGCAGCCCCGCTCCGGCCGCAGAGCACCCCATGAGAATTTTAACCAGGGCCAGAACCCCTACTGCAAAACCAAATATCATATAGGAGGTGACAACATAATATACAAACTTAACAAGTAAAAAAGGAGAGAAAATATGTAAGAGTCTTCTGACATAATGTAAAAATAATAAGGTGAGTGAACATTATACAAGCCCTTTTTATGATAGCCTGAATGGCACGGTATCAGGGGAAGGGGAAGGGGGGAGTGGGTTGGGGGGAGGGGGGAAAATAGTTAGGGGAAGAAGGGAGGGCAACGTAGGGGAGAGGGTAGGGAGAATGAGGGAAATGTCCCTTTTTCAAGACTGATTCAGGCCTTACAGTCATAGACCAGGGCATGGTTGGGAATTAAAGTACCTCTGGGGCAGAGGTTATTGTGGGCAATTCAGTCCTGGGAAAAAAAAAAGAAAAAAAAATTAAATCAAATGAATGACTAGGAAGTCCCATGTAGGACTATGCGGGTGTGGGTTAAGGCCTCACACCTTCCAAAAATCCGGAAAGGATGAAAAAATGTAGGGTCAGACCCCTGAGGGGCCGGGTGCGTCTGGAGTTCAGCGTGGGGGGAGAGAGTCACGGTGCCTTTTGGGTGGTTGTTTTACCCACAGAGAAGTGAGGGGGCTAGTGGGGGGGGTCTCTTGGAAAAGCTTGGTGCATAGGAAGTCCTTGCGATATGAGTCCCAGTTGAAGAAGAATACGTTCACCATTCTGGAAATTTGTAAAGCTGTAGGAATTGTCCCTATACTGGAACTGCAGGCGAAAGGGAAAGCCCCATCTGTACTTGATCATCTTCTGGGATAGGACATTCAGTAGCGGTCTAAGTGCTCTCCTTTTCTGGATTGTAGTGGGTGAGATGTCAGTGAAAATTTGCATCTTATTGCCATGGATAATGATATTATCACGGCTACTGGCCCTCTTCGTTATCTCTTCCTTTACCCCAAAAAAAGTGGCTTGACAACAATGTCCCACGGGAGACCATCTTGGCGGGGGGGTTGCAGCACTCTGTGGGCCCTATCTATTTCAAGTTTGTGGTCTGGGATGTCAGGGATAATGTTCTTGATTAGAGATCTGACGGTATCATGTATGTCGGTGTTAGATTCGGGAATTCCACGGACGCGGAAGTTATACCGTCTACTTCTGTTCTCCAAATCATCTAACTTAGAGAGTGCAGTCTCAAGTTGTTCTTGGAGAGACTGAATGCATGAGGTATTCTGGTTTGTGCGTGCTGTAGTGTCATCTACAGCCTGTTCTATTGCATCCATTCTGGCTCCTAGGCTCTGGATGCCAGCTTTGATTGAGGATGTAATCTGTGCTGCGTTTTGAGCTAGGCCAGCAGCCAGCATATCAGAGAAGCTGCTTAAGAGATGGGCCATATCTGGAGAGTAATTGGGCTGCCATGGAGAAGCCTGTATTGAATCAGGAAGGCCGTTTGGGGAGTTAGCCAGGGGTGAGTAGGGGTTCTCACTTTGCAATCTATCCAACAGTGAGACAGTGGAGGCCGGGGATACAAGTAAGCCCTGGGATGTTTGTGGGTTACTCACTATTGCTGGAGGTGGCAGGGAAGGTGGAGAAGATGCTTGTATTGTTTCTGTATCTCCGCATGAAGGAGCTGCGGCTGCCATCTTGGGAGGCTCAGGGGCGTCTAGGCCGAAGTTTAGCTGGCGATTAACCCCTTTCTTTTGGAGGCCTCCAGACATCCAGGCGGTTGCCCACTCCTGTCCTGTGCCTGTAGAGGGTCACCTCGCGGGCATCTGCGTTTGTTAGCTGGTGTTAGGTGCGCTGGATGGCCAGAGCGGAGCTCCCAGTTAGCGAGGCGCTCCGGAAGTCCCGCGCATGCGCACAATGTAAACAACTTTTGATCCTTCCCTGATCGCTTTTACCTGCGTTAAGATGCTCCTGATGTAAAGCAGATTTAGATACATTTATATGTGTTTACGTGTGTTTAGCCATGTTTAGAGTTCATACACACTGTTACACATACACATTAGTTTTTCTTTTTTTCACCATTGATTAATTCATTCTTTACTTTAATATATTAGCACTGCATCAAAAATTGAGATAGGCCATCAGTACATCAAGACTGATAAATTTTCAAAAATATATATCATAGTTTGTAAACTTTATAACTTTTTAACTTTATAACTTTTACACAGACTAAATAATACACACTGTTTTTTGTTTACCATAGAAATGTAGCAGAATACTTTTAGGCCTCAATTGAAGAAAGATTTTTTCAAAAAAATAAAATATTGTTTATATAGCAAAAAATAAAATAAAAAGTGGTGGTTAAATATCACCTCCCAAAAAACCTCTATCTGTCCCAAAAAATAAAAAAATAATTTGGGTACAGTGTTGCATGACTGAATAATTGCCATCCGAAGTGGGATAGTGCTGGAAACTGAAAATCGGCCTGGGTAGGAAGGGGGTGAAAGTATCCGGTATTGAAGTGGTTAAAGCGGGATTCCAAATTCCAATAAACCCCCTCCCACACCCCCACAACCACTATACCAAAGTTGTGGGGAAGAGGCTCTTATCCTTATCAACATGGGGACAACATGCTTTGTCAGGGGGAAGTAAAACTCAAAATTAAATTTAAAGAGGAAGTAAAGCCATTCTGTAGACTTGTACCTACAGGTAAGCCTATAATAAGACTTACCTGTAGGTACTATGAATATCTCCTAAACCTTCACGGTTTAGAAGATATTCACACTTCATGCAGCCAATGATGTCACTGGCAATTATACCTTTAAAAAAAAGTGATGTCACCGGTGCATGCGATCTGAAGGGATGATACACTCGTACCTTCAGAGCTTTGTGCCATGATCCGTGACTCCCGTGCGCATGCATGGGAGAGATGTCCGGAGGATGTCCGGAGGATGCAAACCCGGAAGGAAGACCTGGTGAAGATGGCAGCGTCTGTAAGACCTTGCAGCGCGGCGGTGCAGGGCTTCGTTCTAAGGCATTTCATAATGTGTTGGTATGCAATGCATACTAGCACATTATGTCTTTACTTTGCAGGCATTACCTGTTTTATTTCAATGATGGTCATTAAATATTTTATTTAACTTTATACATTGTATGAATGTTGTCTATATAAACAAAGAATGTTTTATGTTTTTGTATCCATTATTTAACTTTTTCAGGACATGGATAGATATTGATATTATTTTGCTTGCTTGTTCTCTGATATCAATGAGTAATTTTTTTGCCATTGTAGAATGATCAGTTTTTCGTTCGATAAATAACAATGCATAATAAAATTGAACACTAAACAAAAACACCTACATTAAAAAAACAATAATGGATACAAAGCAGTCAATTATAATTTGCATTAAAATGAAGCTAATTTATGCTATCTTGTTTCCACCTTCATGGATATGTGATTCTTTTGTGATAGTCATTCAAAAAAGTAATATTTATGCATTTTATAAACAGTGCTAAGGGCAGTGTAATTATCAACAATATTACTATGCTACAAAGGAAAGAAGTAAAATGTTCTCTCCTGCAATCTTCTAAAAACCCCATTACTCCGTTATAGATTTTTCTGAGCTGTGACTAATCATCTGTCATCAGTCACAGTTTGAAAACACCTTGGGCAATGACAAAAAGACCAACATGTAATTTTAACTGCTATTTGCTTTTAGATCATTCTTTTTTCAGTTAACCTTTGAGGCAATCACATATATTTTTCTTTTTAAAAACATATTTAATTCACTTTAAGTAAACTAGCTGAAATGTGTAAATTACATTTTTTGCGCGTTACATGTGTAGTGTTGTTTTACTGTATGGTTTAAATAAGTTTACCATATTTACTGTACCTTACATAATGCCACTAAAAAAATAGAAATTAACTTGTAAAGTATTTTATCTCCACTTTTAAATAAATCTAATTATTTAAAAAGAAGTTATATTTTTAAATATTTGCTGAAAATGAGCTGCAGTTAGTTAGAGACTGGATAGTTATCTCTTATGCATGATTGATTGATTTACCTAACACTTTTTGCTGCAACTCATGTAAACTTACTTTATGTATCTTTATAACATTGTATACTCAATAAACTTCTTTTGACAAGAAAAAACTAGGGAAGAGCCTCATCACTATTACCAATAACGCACTTCCTGGCCTTTGAAATTAGGCCAGGTGGCTTAGAATGTTATGCATCAGTATGTTCACCATAAAATGGCAAGGTTTCCCACATGTGTTTTTTCACATATGTATATTTCCTGTTTTTTTGCTGGCTGCAATTCTTTACACAATTTATCCCGGAGTCTTTGAATCCACATGTAGTTCACATGCACTTCACTGCATGTGTTTTTTTCACAGGGTATATTTCCTAATTGTTGCCTACATTTTTTTAAATGCCTTTTAAAACAAAACAGTGTAATATTCCTGGACAATGCACATGAGCACATAAGTTTATATTTTGCCTTTAGAAAGACATGTGACAAGGAGATTTTCAAGCAGGAGATTGTTGGAAACATGGGTAGAGTGTTGTCACCCCGTAACACAAAGAACCTAAACAAGGGGCTTTATATCAGTATCACCGGCTGTTAAAGATTATATGACATTTTAGTGCTTGGGTTTCTACTTTACTGTAACCCCTTGATACTGCACGCAGAGCATTTATTGGTGTTGCACTTTGTTTTCCCCAGCATGCAGAGCAATTTTTATTTATTATATATATATATATATATATATATATATATATATATATATATATATATATATATATATAATATTTATAATTATATATATATATTTATTTATTTATATTTATTATATATTTATTTATCTAATTATTTATTTTATTTTCTTCCCTTTTCATTAGTGGCTCTTTTATGTTGTTACCTGGGCTGTTTATCTCTTTAGTAGTCTAGTTTTTGATTTTACCTTAAATCCATATTGATGGATAAAGTATGAATATATAATAGATTATATCGCCATTGGGTCTGGCTGTACTATTTTATATGTTTTTATCTTGCATATTTTGTATATATATATATATATATATATATATAATTACGTTTACACTTTATTATTTGTTTTTTGTAACACAAGTTTTTAAATTGTTAAGCAATGATAAGAACATGGTATTGAATTGGTTAATTAACCTGCTGACACCCCTCCACGGGGGAGGGTCTGGCTAGGTATAAATTAACAGTTCATAGATTAAACAAATGGCCTTTGATAAAGCACAATTCGTGTGCGGAACATATAAACCGGTCCTCACCTGCTTGTACATGTAGTGCTCTTCATGTTCTTCATGGTATTATGCACATAAAGGCATTTGGATCTCAGTTTGTTGTGCAGCCATCCGGATTTTCTTTTTCATTAACCTCTTGATGCTGACGTAACCCATATATGCGGCCCCACTGCATATATGTGTATCTCCCTTTGTGCTGGGAGCGCACCACACAATGTGCTGCCAGCACAGAGACCGGGGTTTCACCAAGAGCGGGACCCAGAACTCCTGATTCCAGGTCACCTGATTTCTGTGGTAGCTCTGATTGACTACCACAGTGATCAGTCACTGTGAAGCCCGCCCCTGTGTTTCTCTCTCTTTGTGAATGCAGAGGAAAGATACAATGTATCTTTCTCTCTCCTTGCAGAGAGAAGAAAAAAGTGTATGTAAAAAATAAAAAATAATAATAAAAAGAAAAGAAAGAAGAAAGAAACAATACCTAGATCAAGTTTTGATCTAGGTCAGTGCCATAGTTAGTGTTTGGGTCAAGAAAGGGTCAAAGATCAGTTTCAGTATATTTTGGGCAGGATTTATTTATTTATTTAAATTAGCATTAGTGTCAGTATGTATGAGAGAGAATAAATAAATAAAAAAAAAGCAAAATGTGCACTTTTGTTTCTGGGCAGTATTTTGGGTACAAACAACAAATAACATACACATATGTGGTATCGCTGCAATCGTCAGGACCAGGAGAATTTATTTTGGGTTGTTCTTCGGTGGTAGGTTATGGTAGTAACAAAAAATATACAGCTAAATTGAAAAAAAATTTTTTTTTTTTACTATTTTGGGCCAGTTTTCTTTTGATAATAAAAAAAAAAAATCAGGAGATATCCATAACCATTTACTACCAGATAAAAACCTGGATGCACAAAGTAGTTGTGATGATGTGTACGATTTTACTAATACATGTCAAAGTTGAAAAATTGTGCTTAGGCACTAAGATTTGGTTTAGGAAGAGGACTAGGGTGCTTCTGTCAGGAAATTTTTTCCAGTGAACTGTACTAGAATATTATCACATCAGCTTCAACATCAGGGTTAAGGGAAGGAGATGAGACTGGGGGAGCACTTGCAGCAGCACTTCAGATAGAGGAAGCAACTCTGGAGAAAACTAAAGGAAAAACAGGTGGTGTTTCTAAGTGCAGTATTAGAGAGTATTTATTCATAAACAGCGGTTAAAAACTCTTACAATGTGGTAGATAAAGCTGTAGGCCAGCTCTCCCTCCCCCTAGAGGTGAAGGACTCTACGGGATGCCTATTATGCTGACTGATATGCTCATTTAATCTTCTAAATTGTAAGTGTTTTAATCACTTTTTATGAATAAATACTCTTTGAGGCTGGATTCTCACCTATGCTTTTTTAGTGCTTTTTGCATTTTGCAGATTTGCACTACAGAACATGTTCCATAGGAAACCATGCTAAATGGACTGTAGTGCAAATCTGCAAAATGCAAAAAGCACTAAAAATGCATAGGTGTGAATCCAGCCTAATACTGCACTTAGAAGCACCTTCTGTTTTTCCTTCATTAAGATTTTGTTTTACCCTTTGACGTGAAGGGGCTAACAAACTATGCTTAAGTTATTTAAATTGCAGTGCTGGAGTACATTTTCTTATGTGTTCTGCCTGTGTGCATGGATTTTTTATACCTAAAAATCCCTTTAGGGACCAATGTTTGTCTAAAACAACAAATTAATAGCTGATCAATTATCAACTTAGTTGCTTTTTTTCTGTTAAATGGGGTCTTTGCTTTGGCATCCACATAAGTCCTCTAGATTAAGAGTTCCATCTGATTTGAGTGGAATATTAATGTTCCACAAAAAGCTGGCAACGTGGTGAGCTATGGTGTACAAAAGTTTATTGATCAGCCAAACAGAAGAGGATAAAATCCAACAGAAAAGTTGAGGAATACTTTATTAACCACTTTAAGACCCGGCCTATTTCTCAAACCTGTTGTTTACAAGTTAAAATAATTTTTTTTGCTAGAAAATGACTTATAACCCCCAAACATTATATATTTTTTTCTAACACCCTAGAGAATAAAATGGCAGTTGTTGCAATACTTTCTGTCACACCGTATTTGCACAGCGGTCTTACAAGTGCACTTTTTTTGGAAAAAATACACTTTTTTGAATGTGTTTTTATAATGTGAAAGACGATGTTACGTTGAGTAAATTGATACCCAACATGTCATGCTTCAAAATTGCGCCCGCTCGTGGAATTGCAACAAACGTTTACCCTTAAAAATGTCCATATGCGACATTTAAAAAATTCTACAGGTTGCATTTTTTGAGTTACAGAGGAGGTCTAGGGCTAGAATTATTGCTCTAGCTCTAATGATCGCGGTGATACCCCACATGTGTGGTTTGAACACCGTTTTCATATGCGGGCGCTGCTCGCGTATGCGTTCGCTTCTGCACGCGAGCTCGGCGGAACAGGGCACATTTAAAAGTTCTTTTTTTTTTCTTATTAATTTTACCTTTTATTTTTACACTGTTCTTTAAAAAAGTGTCTTAATTTTATTCCTATTACAAGGAATGTAAACATCCCTTGTAATAGAAAAAAAAATGTTGCTTTAAAAAGACCAGCCTCGTTTTGGATTTTAGGTGTTTACATGTTTAAAACAGGTTTTTTTGCTAGAAAATTACTTAGAACCCCCAAACATTATATATTGTTTTTTTTTCTAACACCCTAGAGAATAAAATGGCGGTCATTGCAATACTTTTTTTTGCACCATATTTGCGCAGCGGTCTTATAAGCGCACTTTTTTTGGAAAAAATTCACTTTTTTGAATAAAAAAATAAGACAACAGTAAAGTTAGCCCAATTTTTTTTTATATTGTGAAAGATAATGTTACACCAAGTAAATTGATACCCAACATGTCACGCTTCAAAATTGCGCCCGCTCGTGGAATAGCATCAAACTTTTACCCTTAAAAATCTCCATAGGCGACGTTTAAAAAAATTCTACAAGTTGCATGTTTTGTGTTACAGAGGAGGTCTAGGGCTAGAATTATTGCTCTCGCTCTACCGGTCGTGGCGATACCTCACATGTGTGGTTTGACCACCGTTTTCATATGCGGGCGCTACTCGCGTATGCGTTCGCTTTAAAATTTTTTTATTTTTTTTTTATTATTTATTTTACTTTATTTTATTTATTTTTTCACTGTTTTAAAAAAAAAAAAAATTGGATCACTTTTATTCCTATTACAAGGAATGTAAACATCCCTTGTAATAGAAAAAAGCATGACAGGTCCTCTTAAATATGAGATCTGGGGGCAAAAAGTCCTCAGATCTCATATTTAGACTAAAATGCAAAAAAAAAAAAAAAAAAAAAAAAAAAAAAAGTAGTTTAAAAAAATGACACAAAAAAAATTGTGCCTTTAAGAGAAGTAGGCGGAGCCGACGTAATGACGTCGCTCCGGCCGTCACATGGTATAGAGACGGGTGGGGGCCATCTTGGCCTCACTCGTCTCAGTACCTCAGTCGGTAGCGGCGGAGGGTGCGGGAGAGCGGCGGGAGGGGGGGTGGCACCTCTCCCGCCGCCGATAACGGTGATCTCGCGGCGAACCCGCCACAGAGACCACCATTATCGTGTACAGAAACGCCGGCCCTAAAGATGGATACCTCGGTTGTGGCAGCAGCTGCTGCCGTTACCGAGATATCCATCTTTAAAAAAATGACGTATATATACAGTGGCCGGTCGTGAAGTGGTTAAAAGCTATGGACGGAAGTGACGTTTTGACGTTGCTTCCACCCTGCATTGGTATGGAGCCGCATGGGGGCCATCTTCCCCTCACTCCACTCCATACCACAGAGGATACAGGATCTGATCACCTCCGCCGCTACCAACGACTCCGGTAGGTATGGAGGGCACCGGAGTGCAGCGGGAGGGCAAATCAGCCGCAGAGACCACTTTTATCTGAAAGCAGACTGCCCACTCAAGAAGAGGATACCAGGGTTATGTCAGCTAGCAAGAGAATAGAGCTTTGGTCTATAGGCGGTATAAATGTGAGAGCTGAATTGGTAAATCTCACAAATTTTAACTCAAATAGTCATATTTTGGAAAAGTATTTTTCTTTGACCTAATTCTCATCACAAATGTTCTTGTACAGACTTGCAGTGCTGAGGAAAAATTGGTGCATTCCTGACCAGATCTGCTAGATTATGAAGTATATTTGGCAGTGCAGAGTGTGCCTACTAGGGCCTACTAGGGCCTACTCATATACTCATATGTGCCTGGGCACACCCTAATCACCTTGTGTGCATTAGCATTATTGTTTTGTGTGCAGACGGAGAGATGGGAAAGATCTCCCTCTTACCTGCACACATCTCTTTCACTGTGTCGACGGGGAGATCAATGTGCCATATATATGTAGACACACACACACATTTGTGTTTGAGTTTTGAAGTGTACACTCTAATGCATTAGGCTGCGCACACCTATGGGTCTACTGGTTTGCACAATCGTCATATAAATGAAAGCAAGACAATAGCTACACCTCAATTCACCTGCAGAATGAGAGGAGCAATCTGCTGTATTATGATCTGACCTCAGTAGGTTAAATGTACCTTATTTATTTGTAGTCGTACTGCCTGTAAATCCTGGATGTTCAGCAATCACTGGTGCATGTGATGCTTTTGAAGGAACGTAGGATGAGGCACTCATTGTTGAAAAATACTTTACCTCAAGCTATAGGAAAACCAGGTCACCAAGTTTCTCACTCTTTAAATCGAAATCTTCAGCCACATTTAGACACATATTGCACAACTGCTATAAAAGAAAAGTGGAGATAAGTTAGGGTTGCTACCTTTGCTTCAAGTCAAACCTTAACACTTGAGCACACACAGCAATTTTTTTTTTTTTGAGGGGGAATGTGTTGGACTCTGGTGTAAGGCCGGGTTCACATATATGCGGACACGGGTTCATGCCTGGGGTCCGGTGCGTGTCTGTTGACTGGTTCAGATGTAATTCAGGACTGCATTTTTGCCTGAATTCACACCTCAACTGGACCCAAACACGCACAGTCAGGACTGCGGTCACCCCACGCCTGCATCAAATTCACATATATGTGAACCCGGCCTAAAGGGGAACTCTGATGTAAAGGTGTTTCTGCTCAATAAAGTCCCCACTAAGCCCCCCAGTAGGACAGTGAATGGTGTCAGTCAGTAGAGCAGTGGACATGTCAGTAAGGCAAAGGTTGGTGTCAGTAAGACAGTGGATGGTTTCTGTAAGACAATGGATGGTGCCAGTAGAGCAGTGGACAGTCTCAGTAGGGCAGAGGAGAGTGTCAATTGTGGACAGTATTAGTGGGGCGAAGACTGATGTCAGTTGGGTAGTGGAAGGTGTCACTAGTTTTTTATTTTTTTTTTTCATTATTTTTTACAATTTTATTTTTGTATTTTTTTTTTTTCAGGAGCCCCATTGCCGGGGCTTTAGTGAAGCCTCTTTAGACCACTGATGTCTCACTTTTGAAACAGAGAAAAGGACAAAGATTCCGCAGTCTTTCTCTACGGCCTCAGCTGCATTGGACACTGAATGAATGGGAAGTATTCTGTGCGGCTTCATGTTCATTCACAAACTGAAGCATAGCAAACACATCCCAGGCAGCAGGGGGGAATCTGTGCCACATGGGCGCCTATGGGTCTGAATAATGTGTCCGGGTTTCAGGCGGTCTGAAACCGAGGCACAGCTTTCTTCCCTCCGCAGCTCAGTGAAGTCACACCTGATGAGGCAGAAGTAGCTGGTCAAGTGATCAGCAGCAAGGTAAGGGGCCCTGCAGTGTAGAAACCTAATAACATGCAGCTTCTTTGGAACCCCTAGCTATTATGTCCTCTGTCCTCATGACTGCGATCTCTACAACTGTTAATGGAGCTACTGTGAGTGATGCTGTTTGTGAAAATAATTGCAAGTACCTATGTTTTGAACTGTTTTAATAAAGTATTAATTCTCACCTAGACCCCCTGTTATAAATCTTTTAGAGACTATGATATTCTGCCACGTGTTACCCTAAGTCACAGAAACATTGCCAAGAAGAGTCCATGTTTAACTAGTTTGTATTATTCTGCAGTATTTGCATTGTTACTTCTAACTCCAACTTTACACCCATTTAGTAAACTGCAAGTTACGGTTACTCTCTGGGATTGGCAAATAGGCTGTTTACTTTGCAAGAGAATTTGCCCCACTGCTTAGTGAATGAAGTGCAACTATACTGACTTACATTATCCAATAATGTGCAAGTATCAATTATGTTTTTTTTGTTGCTGATTGTTCAGGCCAATTAACTATTCTGTTAAATTGCTTTTTAGAAATGCCACAGTTCAAATTCTACATATCTAGCAATATAGATATGAATGTGGCAATTGGTTTGACCTTATTACAAAGTCCCTGGACATTTTGGCAAATGTTGGCATCTAAGTATTAATGAATCTGTGTTGTAATTTCAGCTTTGCATGTTTTGTTTGTAATATAAGAAAGGATAATTTTTTTCCCAGTAAATAGACAATATGTTTGATGTGAAAAAATTAAAGAAAGAAAGGTATGGCGCTATGTATTTCGTGTTACACACATTATCAAGAAGCACGATTTGTGGTGAAGCACTATGTGTAGAATATAATTTGTTTCTGTACCTTTCTTTGGATCACGGTGATTGAGCTTTTTATGTGAAGATATATTGAAGAATTTCGTTTGGACTATAAAATTAATTTTTTACCCATTTTTTTATGGATTGATGATGAACTTTACTATTATATGCTTTTTATGAATTTGTCACTTATGTTGAATGATTACGTTTTTTTCTTAGTACATGAGAGCGCCATACCTTTCTTTCTTTAGTTTTTTTCACTTATCCGGAGTGGTTTAGCCACTCTTAAAGGGGCAGCTTCACTCATTACCATTCACAATTTTTGGCGCTATCACTTGTGATTTTATATATATATTCAAATATGTTTTTTTGATTGTAAAAGATCAGTATTTTTTTTTTTTTTAAACAAACATGCTATACTTACCTGCTCTGTGTAATGGTTTTGCACAGAGCAGCCCAGATCCTCCTCTTCTTTGGTTCCCTGTTGATGCTCTTAGCTCCACCCCGCCGAGTGCCCTCATAGCAAGTTATTTGCTATGGGGAAACTTGCATGCGCTTGCTCCCGAGCCAACTCTGCCTGCCCATAGACATACACAGCCTGCGTCTCAGCCCAACTCCCAGCTCCGGAGCCACTGGCAGTGATTGACAGCAGTGGGAGCCAATGAGGAGGGAGAGAGCCAAGAGAGCATCTGGTCTCGCGCACATTGACATCAGGTTCAACTGAGTATAAAGAGAGACTGGGGGGAGCTGCATGCAGAAGGTTTTTATTACCTTAATGCAGTGGTCTCCAAACTGTGGCCCGGGGGCCAGATGTGGTCCTTTACTTGCCTTTATCAGGCCCTTGGGACACTAGTCCTCCCACTGATACAAGGCACCATTCCTTCTACACCAACAATGGGGCATAATTCTTGTCACTGATACCAACAATAGGGTACTATTCCCACCACTAAGCCCAACAATGGGGCACTATTCTTCTCACTGACACTAGTGATGGGGCACTATTCTTTGCCCCGATGTTAATAGAGACCCAATACAACGCATTAAGAACACCCTGTCATCTCTCATCAATATTGGCCAATCAAAAGGTTGGATTTCTAATGAGACAGCTGAATTTCTGATGAATGAACATTCTAGATTACCTGTCATCTATAGGTTACCTAAAGTCCATAAAGGAACTACGCCTTTGAAGTTCAAACCTATAGTTTCGGGATCAGGATCAATCACACAATCTTTGGCACAGTTGATCGATTTCCATCTTCAGCCATTGGTCAAAGCCTTTCCAGCTTATGTCAGAGACACAAGTGACTTTTTGAATAAATTGGGGGGTTTGTGACATTTAATATGAATTGGAAATTGGCAACCATGGACATCTAGTCCTTGTATACGAGTATACCAAATATAGCCACTTTGATTGCAGTAAGACATTTTCTATCCCAATCACCAATCCAGGATATTCCATGTGAATATCTGACCGAGTGTTTACAATTTGTGCTGGAAAGTAACTTTTTTGCGTTTGAAGGAACCAAATATGCCCAAATCCGTGGTACAGCCTCATTTGCCAATCTGTTTGTGTGATATATGGAGGAACATAATATCTAACCCACAGCTCTCTTTTCTGAACATGTCAGATGCTTGTTAAAATATATTGACAATATCTTTCTCATTTGGGATAGGGATGTGTCTGTTTTTCATGCTTTTGTTGAATATCTGAACAGTGTGTTTCCTGGCATTATTTTTAATCCAGAAATTTCCGAATGTGACATTACCTACCTTGATGTAAGGATCACGAATGAACAAGGCAAACTCCACACATCAGTATTTACTAAACCCACAGATAGGAACACTCTGTTACACTACCAGAGTGCACATTCCAAACACCTTTGCGACAGTCTACCCATCTCACAGTTCAAAAGGGTAATACGCTTTTGTTCGAAAGGATGAAAAGGACCAACAGCTTAATGCCATGTATAACAAATTTCTAGAGTGTGGATATCCTATTGCAGTACTTGACAGGGCACTGACTAGAGCTATCTCGAACCCTGAATAAACCTCTAAGACCATGAACAGACCCCTGTTCATACACAGTTTCAACTATGAATTGGAACACATAAAACGTGCAGCCACACATAATATTAACATAACATGGCACCCGACATTAGAAACCCACCATTACTGGTTCACAAATGGGGTGGGTCCCTACATGATCTACTAGTGCAAGCAGACCCCCGACCAAAATACGCCAAACGGTAGTTAAAATCTCACATAGACGTGACTGCTAAAAATTCCACAATTGTAACATGTGCAATCCCCTGATATGTGGGGAATGCTTTTCAAACCCACATAACTGCAGACGTTATCCTATACATGAATATGTGAACTGCAATACAGACTACTGTTTTTATATTCTGAAATGCCCATGTTCTTTGGTATATGTCGGCAAAACGAAAGGTCCCTTTAAGCACAGGTTCCAAAAACACAGAAGTGACATAAGAACAGCTTTTGCCAGGACCCTAAAATGTGAACCAGTTGTTCAAAAATAAACCCGTAGTAACACATTTCTTAGCACAAAAACATTAGATACATGAATTAAGGGGCATGGTTATCGAGCATGTCACTTAACCAGTGAGAAGGGGAAACCGAGTTTTTCTCCTCCTGCGACGGGAAGCATATTGGACATACACTTTGGATACTGTCCAAGCAAGGGGCCTGAACACCAACTTATCTTTCCTGTGTCTATCCTGTGATATATAGTTCTATTCTACCTTTACTTTATTTCCTACCTTTCTAGATGATTCCTTCTCATTCTCATCATTCTCAATGCATGACGGCTGCTTTACCAGTTGTTATCCCTGACACCTTCAGTCCTGTTCAACACTGGGCTTCTTGATTTTGTGTTCCTGACTTTTCTTTTTCATTTTTCATTTATTTTTTGTATGTTTTAATATAAATAAATATATATATATAGATATATAGATATATATCTATATATATATATATATAGATATATAGATATGTATCTATATATAATTTTTTTTTCTCTCTCCCTCTTTTTTCCTCTTTTTTCTTTTTTTTTTCTCTGTTTTCTTTTTTCATTTTTGTATTTTTCAGTTTTCATTTTATTTTATTTACATTTTTAATTTTTTATAAAAAAAAAATAAATAAATATTATTTATTTTTTATTTTTTACCCTTATTATTTATTTCTATTATTTAGTATTCTTTCCAAATTTTATTTTCCTGACAGACTCCATGGCAGATTACATGAGTGTTAACCCCGCCTCCTCTCCAATGCTATAGGACACCCATAAATTTGAGCTCACTACTAGAGACTGCGTTCCTTTTTTGTCCTCCTCTTTGGACCTAGAAACAATGCACTTACGTTTTTCGGACGTCCAAATCGATCGAGGTTGTTGCCGGGTATACGTCTTAGCGGTGTAATGATAGCCCAGGGCCCAGCCGTGGGCGGGTGTGCAGCTCCAGGCCTCTATGTCCAGTGGTGGGGATGGCCTTTCGTATGCCCAGACGAGGAAGCGGTGGATTGGCTGGCAGGTCTGAAGATTTATCTTTCCTTCATGGCAGGAAGTTTTTGTAAGTGATCATCTGTCTCCCCCTCACGTCCCCT
This sequence comes from Aquarana catesbeiana, assembly GCF_042186555.1. NCBI lineage: Eukaryota > Metazoa > Chordata > Amphibia > Anura > Ranidae > Aquarana > Aquarana catesbeiana. The sequence continues at coordinate 154,949,388 of NC_133324.1, read as the reverse complement.
CTTTCCTGCAAATTTTGTTTCTTTTGCTTGTGCTTCTATGGTGCCTGGAGCGCAAGTGCATTCCAGAACACAACTCCCTCTCACTCTTCCACTTCTGTGCATATGTGATCCTCCGAAGCTTGGTTTCGTGCATGCGCAGTATGGCCGGGGACCCGGCGGTCGTGCAGGCACTCTACAGCAGGTCGCCATTGCGCAGGTGTAGACGGGGCACGGTGGTGATGTCATTACGACGGGGAATTTAAATCCCTGTCAGCCTCTGTCATATTGGGGATTCCTGTGGGCAAATTGCAGCTGCTCCATGCACCAGGCTTCCAGGTGAAGGTAAGCTCCAGCCTGGGGCTATGGTGCAGGGAGGGGAGGGGCTGAGATGGCTCTTAAAGGAATAGCTACACTGCATTTGCATTCCTTTCTCCTAGGACAAGTGAGCTGCAGGATCGTCACCTATTCGTCCGCCAGGTTGCCATGGACAGGTCACTGCCTCTGTGTGGCCAGTCCTCACGCTCTAGGTACGTGGGGTGTGAGAAGGGGGGGCCAAGTCCACAATGGTATGAACATATCCCCTAAAGTCATGTTTTATTTGCTTCCCTTTTAGCCCTTCCAGGTCAGACCATCAGTTTACTGTCCAAAACGACAGGGACCTTGCCAGACCGCAACGCCAACCTTCCTCATCCAGGCCCAGACGTGATTCTCCGTCTAGGACCCACCTGCAGAGGAGATGTTCTCATTCCTCCTCCGGACAGAGGAGATGTTCCCATTCCTCCTCCGGACAGAAGAGATGTTCCCATTCCTCCTCCAGACAGGGGAGATGTTCCCATTCCTCCTCCAGACACCGCACCCACTGCCATGACAGCCGCTCTGATCACAGAGCCTGCTGGGGATGTGAGACAGGAGTCCCGGAGGGCAAGTTACTGTGTGATTCATGTTATGTCCAGGCGGTCGGGGAAAAAAGAGACAGAAAACCAACAAATGGAGCCTTTGTTGAGCGGGTGGTGCAGCAATACCTAAAGGAGTGGGATACACCCCACATGTGGAGCCAGTCCACCAATCTGGCTCCCTAGCTAACGATGCCCAGGAGGATCTGGGCCCCATTCCAGCCTTATAATGCCTTCCCCGGCTCTTCAGATAGCGAATTGGAGGGAAATGATTTTGATGGTGGCTTCGGCTTCACCCTTGTTTCCCCACTAATTAAGGCGGTCAAAGAGGCCCTCTAAGTGGGAAGATCCTTCCACTCCTCTGGCTAAGCAAAGAAAGTTCTTTAAACACCTAGGGAAGAAACGTTTCATCTTCCCGCTCCTTTCCGAAATGAAGGATATCATTGACGAGAAGTGGAGTAAGATAGACAAGAGGACTTCTATGTCAAGCAAAACCTCCAGATTATACCCCTTCAAGGCAGAGGAAGTGAAATATCTGGAAAATGTGCCTATTGTAGATGCAGTAATGATTCGACTGGCCAAACACGTCTCTCTTCCTTTAGCGGACACTGTATCCTTCAAGGACGGGCTTGAAGGGAGAATAGACCAAGACCTCAAGAGAATTTATGGGCTAGCCTATATGGCTTGCAAACCCGCCTTGGCCCTCGCGGCTACGTCCAAGGCTATGGAAGCCTGGACAGAAAATGTAGACTCTGTGCTCAAGGGTGTTTCAGAAGATCTGGCCAGGGGCTCAGCAGTCCAGGAATTGAAACTAGCAGTAGCCTTCCTGGGGGAAGCTTCTATTGATCTGATCCACCTGTTGTACCGGACTATGCTTTCCTTGGTCACAGCTAAGTGGGTCCTATGGTTGCGCCCTTGGTTTCTGATCCAGCATCTAAGCAGGCCTGGTGTAGGATCCCCTTTGAAGGGCCCTCATTGTTTGGTAACAGGCTGGATAGTGCCATAGCCCGAGCCACGGGTGGGAAATCGGGTTTCCTGTCCCAGGATAGGAGTTTGTTTGTTCAATAGAAGCCTCAGTGCAGAAGATGCAGTACTGAGCATTCAAGGGGACCACACTCTTACAGGCCCAACCAAGATTTCAGAAGGAATTGGATCAGAGGTCAGACATCCTTCCAAAAGTCTGCTAAAATCCAGGCCTCCAGTGGACGAGAGCTGGCTAAGTCATTTTGAGATTGGCCCGCCCAGGCGGATCGGGTGGGAGCGCGTCTGCTTCTCTTCCGGCACGTCTGGGTGGCCTCGGTCTCAAACTATTGGACCTTCAAGACAGTCTCCATAGGCCACACATGGTCCTTCACCAGTACGCCTCCCCTCAGATTTATCTCCACCCTGCTTCCATGGTCAGAAGGAAAGAAGCAGGTGTTACTATGTGGATTCACTGATAGCACAAGGAGCCGTGGTGCCTGTCCCGAAAGGCGAAGACTTTCAGGGGGTATACTCCCCTCTTTCTGGTGCAGAAGAAAAATGGTTCATGGTGCCCCGTGATAGACCTAACTTACCTAAACAAGTTTATAAAATATGAAAGATTCAAAATGGAGACTTTATCTACCATCCAACAAGCTTTGCAGCCAGGCGATTGCTAATCTCAACTGACTAAAAAGATGCCGTTTTTCATGTGCCTGTGGCAGAAGAATTCTGCAAATACCTCCGGTTCAGGGTCGGGCAAGAACATCTACAGTTCACTTGCCTTCCTTTTGGGTTGACAACCTCACCCCAAGTCTTTTCAAAGTTCTTCTGGCCATAGTGGCCCTCATCAGAACAAAAGGGATACGCTTGTACCACTATCTCGACGACCTCCTGCTACTGTCCGAAGACAAGAAGCAGCTATTGATCCACAGAGAGCAGGTTATCACCACACTGCTCGAGCTTGGTTGGCTCCTAAACTTAGAGAAAAGTCATCTGGAACCAGTTCAGTGCCTGGTATATCTAGGGGCCCAGTTCGACATGGTGGAAAGCACCATCTCTTTTCCAGTGGAGAAGATCCCAGTCATCTGAGGGAGAATCTCTCAGGCTCTGAGCTGATCACGCCTTAAGGCCTCACAGTGCCTAGAAAAAAATTATTGGCACAATGGTCTCTACGACCCCCACAGTCAAATGGTCCCTGTGGAGGTTACGCCCTTCCTGACAGGGTTTCTTCATCAGTGGAGCTCAGGGGACGGCAATCAGTCCATTCACATAACCTCAATGATGAGGAACAACCTCTTCTGGTGGCTTCAATGCAGAAATCCGCTCACCTGCCACTCCATTGCCCCCTTCCCATGGGTCACAGTCATGACCGATGCCAGCAGTGCTGGTTGGGGAGCCCTTTGTGAGTCAGAACTAGGCAGTCAATCCCAAAGTAAACCTATTTGCATCCCCCTGCAACTTCAAAAATCAAGAAGTATTACACTCGGTGCTGTTGCAGCCAGGTCTTCAGAGTAGACGCACTGACAGATCAGTGGAGCTTCAACAGGGCATACACCTTTTCACCTGATCAGGTTTTCCCCGATTCCTCAGGTTCTTACAGAGACTCCAACCAAAAGCAGTCGAGGTGGTAGTGATTGGACCTTACTGACCGAACAGGCCATGGTTTCCCCTCCTGACCCAGCTCAATTTCCGGGACCCGGTGCCTCTTCACCCCAGGCTGGACCTTCTTACTCAGGGGGCAGTCCTGCACCTGTGCCCGATGTCACTAAGACTGATGGTCTGGTTCTTGAGAGGGAAAGGTTTGAATCTTTTGGGTGCGCTTCAAGAGTGATTTCCACCCTGATGAGCTTGAGAAAAGCGAGCATGAATAAAGTCAATGAGAGGATATGGGTCAAGTTCGTTGAATCCACACACTCTTTTATCACCCATATTTCCTCTTCGATCAACCCACCCTGTGCTCCGGCCAGTGCCGGTGTCAGACGTTCCCATGACACCGGTGACCATGTCAACATAACCCACAGTCCACGCACTGAAGCGTGTTTACTCCCCGAAGCTGAATTTGGCAATGGTGTCATGCGTTGCCATGACACCAGCAGCCGGCGTGTTCACGAGTCCCAGAGCGCATGCGTGCAGCGGGACAGGGCATTGGAGGCCAGTGACTAGCCTCCACTTCTGATTAGCAACCTAGACCTACTACTGTGCCACGAACGGCTTCCCAAACATCTGAAGTTGTTTCCATTTGAACACCCCTCCTTTTACACAATATACATTCGTTTTGTAACTAGTATGTGACCACTTGATCCATCTATAAGGTTAGATGTTGCATGTATTTCCTGATTGCTATTTTGATGTTCTCTGATAGTAATGTTTTTTTTGTTATATTTCTATTTTAAGGTTCATTTAGATGGCATAAATGTGACGTCATTCGACATCGGGGGGGCTAAGGTAATTTCTTGCTCACTGGTTGGTGGATGGTTCTTTAAATATCTTTGTTTTATATCACACTTTGTCACAGGCCTGATAAAGAAGTCCTGCATGGCTCTGAAACGTTGCTTTCTGCTGTAACGATGTGATCGCTAATAAAGCTTTGGACCCATTTTGGAGATCCCTGGTGTGCTGGTGACATTTTTTTGTTTTGTCTATTCCTCCCACTGACACCAATGATGGGGCACATTTCCTTCTCCTGATAGCAACATTGGGGTACTATTCTTTCCAATGACACCAATGATGGGGCACAATTCTTTCTAATGACACCAATGATGGGGCACTGTTACTTGCCCTAATACCAAGAATGGGGCAATATTCCTCCCACTAATACCATTGATGGGACATTTACTCCCATTGACGCCAGGGCATTTTCTACCCACACTAACCACAGTCCAGCCCCTCAAAGCCTGAAGGACAGTAAACTGGCCCTTTGTTTAGAAGGTTTGGAGACCCTTGCCTTAATGCAAATAATGTATTAAGGTAGTAAACCTTCTGCCTTTAGAACCATTTTAAAGAAAACCTCCATATTAGCTTTTATTAAAAATTCTATTGACAAAAACAAAAAGCACCCCTTCTTTATATCACTGTTCCCTCGCAGACATATGTCTCTTGGTCCTGGCTGCACTCATATTTCAGGCTAAATGATGACCAGTGTAATCCAGTACACTTCTTGTTAGCTCAGGTTGTTAATCAGTGTTAATATCGTGAACGAAAATGTTTTTATCATAATTTTTGTCAGCAGCATTTTCGCAGTGATGAAAACTAAACAAACAAGTACACCACATTTTCATCCACTGACAAAAACTATGACGAAAATCAATTCCATTTTCGTTAATGAAAGTAAACAAAACGAAAATATGATGCAGGGACATTTACCCTTCGGAATCTTCCAGTTTCCACGGAGCTCTGCCTGCTTCCTCTGGATTGAGTCCGGCATTTGTAGATAGGAGGCTGTCCGAACAGACAGACCATCAATGGCTGTTGTCTGCAGCCTGAAGGAGGATGTTTTATTAGGATGGTGGGGGCTTGGCTGTGTAGTTAACCCTCTCACACACTGCCTCTGTAGATACACGCCTGCAGGGCTGATTGGATCTCTACTAGTCCAGTGGGGTAAGGGCTGTGTCCCAGAAGATGGAGTGCTCTGATCACACTGATCCTACAAGGACTGTGGGGTCTCCACTGTCTGTGGACACACTCACACTTCAGCAGCACGCCGCCTGATCTGTGCAGGATTAACCCTTTTGCTGCTAGAGCTGTTTTTGCACCCATGCTTAAAAAATCAATTAAGGCCTGAAGATTACATAAACACCCCCCTACCAAACACTATATATTTTCTGAAAGTAGACAAGTTCATGTCAATGTGCACTGCAGGGTAGACTCATCACGCAAAGAGTTTTTATTTTTATTTATATATTTTAAATTTTTTAACGTTACACTGTCAAAAAAGCAATATTCTTGTATCACAACTTGGTTTACCTTAAAGGGTAACTCCACTTTCATGGGGAAAAAAAAATAGCAAATAAAGAAAAAATAATCTAGTGTATACAATTGCGACACAAGTCATAGTGTAATTGAATATTATTAAAAATGACCTTTCCTTTTCAATCTGCAGCCGCTGTAATTTTCTGTAAATGCAATGCAATATGGCTACCTGGAGGTGTTCTGTAAACAGAATGTGTACTGAACACGCCCCAGAAACATCGTTTCCAGCTTGTGTGATTAGCTGACCAATTTTCCTAGAAGTCTGCCTAAGATATAAGTCAGATTTCAGGCATCCCTTGCAACAAAAATTTCATTTTTGGTGAGATACTTCCAACAGGAAATCACATCTAAAGGGATGCAAGCCAGTAGCTTTCCACATTAGTGCTCTGCAGTTGCACAGCTGATAGATAATTATGAAATCATTCCCATTAGATCCACTCAGTACAGAAGCACAAAGGAACAAACAGGGATTTGCTGATGCTCGTGGCTGACTGTCGCGATGACTGCCGGCCACAAGCGATAGTGACCAGGAGACACAGAACAGGGACGAGTTTGTGTAAACACACACTTCCCTGTTCTGTTCTGACAGGAGTGACAGATCGTGTGTTCCTATTAGCTAGGAACCACGATCTGTCACTTCCTGTAGTTGGTCCCTCCCCCTTCAGTTAGAATTACCTCCCAGGGAACATAGTTAACGCCTTCACCACCCCCAGTGTTAACCCTTTCACTGCCAGGGACATTTTTATGGTAATCAATGCATTTTTAATTGCACTGATCGCTGTATTAATGCCAATGGTTCAAAAAATGTGTCAAAATTGTCCGATGTGTCCGCCATAATGTCGCAGTCATGATAAAAATCGCAGATCGCCACCATTACTAGAAAAAAAATAATAATAAAAATGCTATAACTCTATTACCTATTTTGTAGATGCTATAACTTTTGCGCAAACCAATCAATATACGCTTATTTCGATTTTTTCCACCAAAAATATGTAGAAGAATACATATCAGCCTAAACTGAGGAAAAAAATTGTTTTTTTAATATATATTTTGGGGGGATATTTATTATAGCAAAAAGTAAAAAATAATGCATTTTTTTCAAAATTGCCGCTCTTTTTTTGTTTATAGCTCAAAAAATAAAAACCGCAGAGGCGATCAAATTGCACCAAAAGAAAACTCTATTTGTGAGAAAAAAAAGGACGTAAATTTTGTTTGGGTACAATATCGCACGACCGCGCAATTGTCAGTTAAAGTGGCGCAGTGCTGAATCCCAAAAAGTGCTCTGGTCAGGAAGGGGGTAAATTCTTCCGGGGCCGAAGTGGTTAAAGACGTTATATAATGACTAAATCTGTGTCTGTAGTACATGTTCAAACCTTAAAACCATAAATAATAACATTCGTTTTCACTCCAGGAGTATATAATGAGTTTGGAAATTGTAGAGAAATGCTTAATGCAATACAACTTAACTAAACCCATTACATTTTAGTTGACTAAAATAATTTTGGTCGACTAAAATATACTGGAGATTTTAGTCGACTAAATACGACTCAAACTAAAACAATTGCAGATGACTAAAACTAAAATGGCATTTTAGTCAAAAGACTAAGACTCCTTTCACACTGAGGCAGTTTTCAGGCCTTTTAGCACTAGAAATAGCTTCTGTAAAGCACCTGAAAATCACCTCCCATTCATTTCAGGGTGACTTTTCACACTGGGGCAGTGCGCTTGCGGGACGTTAGGAAAAATCCAGCAAGAAGCATCTTTGGGGCAGTCTGGGAGCACTGTATTTAGTGCTCCCAAAACGCCCTGCCCATTGAAATGAATGGGCAGCGCTTCCAAAAAAATGCTTCGGAAGCACCGCAACATGGGCACATTTGACCCCTTCATTGTGAATAAAAGCACCCTGCTAGCGGCCAAAAAAAAGCCACTTGAACAGTGCTTTTAGCGCTAACGTGGCCACAGCCCCACTGTGAAAGGGGTCTAAGACTAAAACTAAATCAAAATTTGCTGCCAAATTTAACACTGCTGTCAATGACCCACTCCCTGGGGAGTGGAGCTCACATGTAATTACTTGACCTACCACTGCCATCAAAGATAAAGAGGAAGGACCCATAACATCAATGGACCAGCCTGAACACTGCAGAACAAAGGTGTGTAACTTGACAATATGACAATAACAGAATTAGTAATCACTCTTCACAATGTAAATCAACCAAAGAAATAATAAAAGAGGCAGTTATCATCAGCAGCGTGCAAATGTAATTTTTATACTTGGTCAAATCAATATAGCTTGTATATTATAAACAACATCGTTTTATTAACAATAGCAGTAAGAGGAAAAAATGCATACGCTGACATAAATATCAAATGATTACAATATTTGCATGAATAAATCCTCCATTTATACATCAAAGAAATTGCAACTAAGCATACTTATGGCAAGCAGTTTTTCAAAGCATTATCACACTAGCATCTAATGTGAAAAAAAGCAAGATTTTCATGTTTGTAAATGTTGGAGAGGTTAGCAAAGTTATTGTGAAGGCTCTTTTCCCCTGAAATAAAATGCATCAATCATCTTGTCAGCCATGGTCCTTTTTGAAGCTTGCTTGCAGAGTGCTATCACACCAGTTGGTCAGGATCCAAGCTTTTGTTCAGCCTTGCTCTTCTTTCAGATGAATATTCTGATATGCTACAAAGCTTTAATGTGTAACTTGTTACATTCCAGACAGCCCCCAAGAATGCGGAGGCTTGGTATATCCAGATTTCATATTTCAAACACATCTTGTATTATGAAATAAAACACTTTGCCTTCCAACATTCTCCACTTTACGCCTAAAGGGTACATATCACCCTTCTTCAGATACGGCTCCATAACTGTCTTAACGCGTTGCGTTTCCCAATATGTCTTCAGAAACAGTTCCTATGGAACAGTCAATAATCGTCTTAATGTGTTGCGCTTCCCAACATGTGCTTCAGAAACGGCTCCTATGGAACAGTCCATATTGGTCTTAACGAGTTGTGCTTCCCAATATTTGCCGCTTTGCCACTGAGTGACACACCAACATCATTCTTTAGGGACAGCTTCCATGTCACTATTCTGTGTCTTCTCCTTTCTGGTATCTTCATGGCGGGGTGCAATACAGGCAAGGGGTGTCCATTCACTCACTATTCACCAACACACATTCAGAGCAACATAATAACCAGCTTTCAGATACAGAGTCTCGAGGAGGGCCTTACTCACCCATATTACTAACCTAAAATACACATATGTCACACTATACCATAATATAAATCAACCCATTACCATAATATATGCATATATATATATATATGTGCTCCATCAAATTACGCATCCCGCTCCCAATATCCTATAACTCTTTATTGTAAATACGGGTCGGAATTAGGCAGGCTTGCTCATAGTGGTCAAATTGGCATGTCCGCAGTACTTCAGGACTCTGAATTGGCAGCAAAGCCTCTAACTTGTACTAAGAGACCCTACCGTCAATTCGTCCCTCAACTTGCATAGATAAATAGGAGACCCTTCTATATAAATGTTGATTCCAACAACACATAACAACTTGAAACAATGACAAACCCATAAAATTCCATCACTGTGCCTGGATTTCAGAGACCATGCCCAGGGTATACTATGCACCTCTACCTATTGTTAGGTTCAAGGAACACCCTAGTTCCATGGCTAACATTACATCGGTATCATTATACAACCTGCACCATATTAATTCAGTTATGTCAATACAAGTGCCAAATTAAAAACATGATTTCCTTCTTTCAATTCCTCCCTCCAACAAAAAAAAACATATTGTACTGTTCTGAAGGATTGGATAGGTTATATTTCTTAAGAACCTCCAACCCATTGCACTTGCATTCATAAATGACAGGAGAGACTCCAGCAAAATGTTTCATAAATCTTGTTAATGGACACAGTCTTTCAGATGCAGCATTAGCACTAAATTGTCCATTAGAAAAAGAAACCTTATATTGCAAGTATTAATCTGAATCTTTTCATTTGTCCCTTCTCTCCTATATGTTTATCAGAACAAATTTGCGGTGTGGTATGGCACAGACAAACTGCCAACCAGATGAACATCTTTCATCTCTGTTCCAGAAACCTCTTCAATCTCGCTCCACCAGGACTCTGGAAGTGAAAAACAAGAGCAGAATCAAATTCTTATCCACATTATCTACTCGCTTGCTATGTTTACTTATAAACTGTTCCCTGTTGTCCCCAAGACAGGAGCCATGTTGTTGTAGTCGACAACCAGAACTCAGTGTGGTCGGGGTATCCAGGAAGATGGCTGCTCCTGCTCTGATCTGAACATCACACTAAGGACATCTCCTTCACTTTCTGTTCCTCCTTAGACCTCAGTGGTTACCGATCACAGGATTGAGTAATCTATGCACCCAAACAGGATAGAGTCCAGAAAATCAGTGTGACAGTTCAGGTAAAGCACATCAGCCCAGTCGACGTCCTATCATGACGAAACGCGTAGGGTGGGCCTGTGATACTGAAGTCATCACGTTTTGTCTCTACGGAGATTGATGGTATAGCAAGCAGCAGGCAGAGGAAGCCCGAGGAGACGCTGCCATATTATATATTGACACACTGCACATTTATCAGCTCCATGTCGTAAGTGCAATTTATTTGAGTTCAATAAATTATTCTTTTAAATACTGCACTATGGGCGCAATTTTTGTTTATGTCTTCGAGTGATAAAGATCCAGGAGTTGGGGACATCAATTATTATGTTTTTGGGAGACCGAATTCCCTGTGCTTGGTGAGACTGCTGTTGTGGTCATTTTTGCGGGTAAGGAGACTACATACTCACTTTGGGTGTACAAGTCTGTTTGGAGGAAGTGCCTTTCTTCACAGCTTCACGCCTACAATATATCTTCATACCCACATGGATGTCTTTTGAATCACTGTCTATTACAATTGGGACTTTGGTTACGCTTCTATAATTTTATATATTCCATTCACCATTTTCTGATTGTGTCATTTTACTGTCAAGTTTATTCGCGATGTTTCACGAATTCTTGTTTTCATTCATTTGAACTATGTTTGTGGACTTCACCATTTACACTTTTTGGACTAATATAATATTTGGAACTTGTACATGTCATTTGCCATATATAGAGTTTATATTGTCCAATTAGGTTCACTATTTATGTAATATCATATTATATTGTATATAGGGACTTTAGTTTTCCTTTTTCATTAACTCAGGTTTTTCACCATTTCTGAATATTTAACACAAACTTCAAATTTTTGTGTTTTTCTCACAGTGTTATTAGCGCTACACCCACCCTATGTTTTCCACAGATTTGAGTTTGTATATATAGCTTTTTGGTGCTGGCAGCTTTATTTGTTTGATTTATTTCAATTTTTTCTTTTTTCACATATTGTTTTCGAGCGTTAGCCACCTGGTTCTTTTTCTATGTTTACTTATAGTTCCTTCCTTTGAACCCAGGAAACTAGTATTCCTGACTTCTGCAACTCTAAACAAATTATCAAAACAACCATTATTTCTTTATGATGAACCCACTCTAAAATTGATCCCCATGGTATGAGCAAAAATGTCACAAAAACGAACGTGAATGTTGCTTCTCAAAAATTCTCATTTTAAACGCTAAAAAAAACGCTAAAAAAAACCCAATGCATTTATCTGTACCTTAAGACCTATGCACTTTCAGGTGGACAAAGCCTAAACCTTTTGGAATTTTTTCCACCTGAATGAAAATAAAAACAAAGAAAAAAATGACAATAACTCCAGCAGCTAGAATGACTTCCTACCAACTCTTGTCTTAAACAAAATGTATTCAGCTGCTAATTGAGGACATAGCCAATTACCCCCCTTTCAGGTGGACTAAACTAAACAATTTTTCCACCTGAACAAAACAAAAATAAAATAAATGAATAAACAAATAACAAAAATAAAAATTAAAAATTAAAAATAAGAGAAGAAAAAAAAAACATAATAATCATAACAGAAATAAAAAAAAAATAACAATCCAGAGGCTTATCCTTGAAAATACTAAAAATATATCAAGGTCCTCTAAAATATTCCAAATATGAAGGCCAAATCTCTGAAACCCACATCTAAACCTTATTCATAGCAAAGAAACATTAACCAAAACATTCTTACCATCCATGCAGCCCAATAAGGGCTGCTAACATTGTTTCCCCCAGTGCTTTATTTGAATGAACATGAGGTTCCCTCCATTTTGAGTTCATGTAACTGTTCTACATAGTGATGCCTTTTCTGTCTTAAAGTGGATGTAAACCCAATGTCATCCTTTCTAAACTAATGCCATAGGGGTTATCTATAAGGATATACATACCTCCTGCATGTATCTTTACCTGTCAAATGTCTCCCCTCTGTCTGTTATTAGACCTGAAAAACTGCATATTCTGTGGGTGGGTCTCTTGTCTGGAGCTGGGTGGGTGGAGTCGTGATGTCAGTAGACTCTCCGCCCACCTCTACACTCCCCTTGTCAATATGCATTTTCTCCTGTGTATTTCTAACACTGAACTTTTGCTGAACTTCTGCTATGATCTCTAACATCCAGTGAAAAGACAGGAAAGTAACCACATGACTTCAGCATGCGAAATCATGCTGAGGTGTGGAACATCCAAACCTTGCAGAGCTGCTGAAGAAAGGAGTGGGAGGGAATTAAAAAATAATGCCTTATGTGTCTTAGGCTAGTGCACGAGATGTAAATCACCTGTCACTCACAGCAAGGGGGAGTATTTGACAAAGTTTTTCTCAGTTTGTCAAGATTTTTCTCACTGAACAATAAAGGAGGATTGCTCAGAGATGAATTAACTCTCTGTGGCAAGACTGGGCTCAAATGATAGGAAATCTTATACTCTACAGCATGATATATATATATATTATGATATATATATATATATATATATATATATATATATATATATATATATATATATATAAATTCAGGTTTACATCCACTTTAATTGACTATTTTTGGTTTGTATTCTCAGCATTTGGGTCTTAAGAGGGAAACAGGTTTGATTACTATGGCTTCTATGCCTTGGATTGCTTCCCCATCTCACAGAATAAACTTCATAACGCCTTGGTGTAGTTTTAGGATAGTGTGCCCTCCTTTGCATATCATTATTAGCCACCAAACACTACCTAGCTATGTGACCCCCCTTTTTACAAACAAAGCATTTGAGAGCAGGTCTCTCTGCATAGGCCCTTCTCTGAGCATATGGCGATGGAGACTCATGTTGGTGCATAACATTACTATGATCGGAATCAACAGACTTTACACTTTCATTGTCTAAAAGTAGGGATGAGCTTCGAGTTCAAGTCAAACTCATGTTTGACTCGAACATCGGCTGTTCGCAAGTTCGCCCAACAGTGAACAATTTGGGGTGTTCGCGGCAAATTCGTATGCCGCGGAACACCCTTTAAAAGTCTATGGGAGAAATCAAAAGTGCTAATTTTAAAGGCTTATATTCATGGTGTTGTCATAAAAAGTGTTTGGGGACCTGGGTCCTGCCCCAGGGGACATGGATCAATGCAAAAAAAGTTTTAAAAACGGACGTTTTTTCGGGAGCAGTGATTTTAATAATGCTTAAAGTGAAACAATAAAAGTGTAATATCCCTTTAAATTTCATACCTGGGGGGTGTCTATAGTATGCCTGTAAAGGGGCACATGTCGTGTTTAGAACAGTCTGACATTTCAAAGGAAAAAAGTCATTTAAAACTACTTGCGGCTGTTAATGCATTGCCGGTCCAACAATACACATAGAAGTTCATTAATAAAAACGGCATGAGAATTCCCCACAGGGGAACCCCGAACCAAAATTTAAAAAAAAATGACGTGGGAGGTCCCCCTAAATTCCATACCAGGCCCTTCAGGTCTGGTATGGATATTAAGGGGAACCCCGGCCAAAATAAAAAAAAAACGACGTGGGGGTCCCCCTAAATTCCATACCAGGCCCTTCAGGTCTGGTATGGATATTAAGGGGAACCCCGACCAAAATTTAAAAAAAAATGGCGTGGGGCCCCTCCCTAAACTGTACCAGGCCACATGCCCTCAACATTGGGAGGGTGCTTTGGGGTAGCCCCCCAAAACACCTTGTCCCCATGTTGATGAGGACAAGGGCCTCATCCCCACAACCCTGGCCGTCAGAAGAGGAGAAGCGTCACACAGTGGGAGCCTCCCTCCATGCCATCATGGATGCGGAGCTGCCCGAAAAGAAGATGAAGAGAAGAAGATGACGCACGCACGGGACATGACGGGACTTTCCTGTGGCATTCCCCGTGATGTCACAGGGAAGTCCCGTCAAGTCACCGTGCGTCAGAGGGGGCGGGGTCACCGGGTGGCCCCGCCCCCCGTTATTTAAGAACTGTCAGACGAAGAGCGCCGTCACACAGTGGGAGCCTCCCTCCATGCCAGCATGGGTGCGGAGCGGCCCGGAGAAGAAAATGAAGAAGAGAAGAAGAGAAGAAAAGAAGAAGAGAAGAGCGGGAGCCTCCCCCCAATGCCATGGGTGCGGAGCGGCCCGAGGAGAAGAAGATAGAAGACGCCGCGGAGGAGATGCTGGACGAGAACGCCGGAGGAAGAACCAGAAGAGCCAGAAGAACCAGAAGATGAAGGAAGATAGAAGAAAGAAGAAGCATTTAAATAAAGGAATTGTCAAAAACTGTCTCTTGTCATTTTTAACATTTTTGACAGTTTTTTAGTGAAATGGTAGGGGTAAGTACCCCCTTACCATTTCACACGGGGGGGGGCCGGGATCTGGGGGTCCCCTTGTTAAAGGGGGCTTCCAGATTCCGATAAGCCCCCCGCCCGCAGACCCCCACAACCACCGGCCAGAGTTTTGGGGATGAGGCCCTTGTCCTCATCAACATGGGGACAAGGTGTTTTGGGGGGCTACCCCAAAGCACCCTCCCAATGTTGAGGGCATGTGGCCTGGTACAGTTCAGGAGGGGGGGCCGCACTCTCGTCCCCCCTCTTTTCCTGTGGCCTGCCCGGTTGCGTGCTCGGATAAGGGTCTGGTATGGATATTTGGGGGGACCCCACGCCGTTTTTTTTTTTTTTTTTTTTGGCGCGGGGTTCCCCTTAAAATCCATACCAGACCTGAAGGGTCTGGTATGGAATTTAGGGGGAACCCCACGTCATTTTTTTTTTATAATTTTGGCCGGGGTTCCCCTTAATATCCATACCAGACCTGAAGGGCCTGGTATGGAATTTAGGGGGACTCCCACATCATTTTTTTTTTAAATTTTGGTTCGGGGTTCCCCTTTGGGGAATTCCCATGCCGTTTTTATCAATGAACTTCTATGTGTATTGTCGGTAATGCAATAGCCGCGGGTAGTATTAAATGAGTTTTTTCCTTCAAAATGTCATTTTGCTGTCAGACTGTTCTAAACATGGGAAACATGCGCCCCTTTACAGGCATACTATAGACACCCCCCAGGTACGAAATTTAAAGGGATATTACACTTTTATTGTTTGACTTTAAGCATTATTAAAATCACTGCTCCTGAAAAAACGGATGTTTTTAAAACTTTTTTTTGCATTGATCCATGTCCCCTGGGGCAGGACCCGGGTCCCCAAACACTTTTTATGACAATAACTTGCATATTAGCCTTTAAAATTAGCACTTTTGATTATTCATGTTCGTGTCCCATAGACTTTAACGGTGTTCGCGTGTTCGAACAAACTTTTTTCCTGTTCGCATGTTCTGGTGCGAACCGAACAGGGGGGTGTTCGGCTCATCCCTAAACCGAAGGAAGATAGAAGATAGAAGAAAGAAGAAGCATTTAAATAAAGGAATGGTCAAAAACAGTTTCTTGTAATTTTTAACATTTTTGACAGTTTTTTAGTGAAATGGTAGGGGTACTTTTGTACCCCCTTACCATTTCTCACAGGGGGAGGGCCAGGATCTGGGGGTCCCCTTGTAAAGGGGGCTTCCAGATTCCAATAAGCCCCCCACCCATAGACCCCCACAACCACCGGCCAGGGTTGTGGGGATGAGGCCCTTGTCCTCATCAACATGGGGACAAGGTGTTTTGGGGGCTACCCCAAAGCACACTCCCAAAGTTGAGGGCATGTGGCCTGGTATGGTTCGGGGGGACCCCACGCCATTTTTAAAAAAAATTTTGGCCGGGGGTTCCCATTAATATCCATACCAGACCTGAAGGGTCTGGTATGGAATTTAGGGGGACCCCCCCACGTCATTTTTTTTTTTTAATTTTGGCCGGGGTTCCCCTTAATATCCATACCAGACCTGAAGGGCCTGGTATGGAATTTAGGGGGACCCCACGTCATTTTTTAAAAAAAATTTTGGTTCGGAGTTCCCCTGTGGGGAATTCCCATGCCGTTTTTATCAATGAACTTCTATGTGTATTGTCGGACCGGCAATGCATTAATAGACGCGAGTAGTTTTAAATGACTTTTTTTCCTTTGAAATGTCATTTTGCTGTCAGACTGTTCTAAACACGGGAAACATGCGCCCCTTTACAGGCATACTATAGACACCCTCCAGGTACGAAATTTAAAAGGATATTACACTTTTATTGTTTCACTTTATACATTATTAAAATCACTGCTCCCGAATAAACGGCCGTTTTTAAAACTTTTTTTTGCATTGATCCATGTCCCCTGGGGCAGGACCCAGGTCCCCAAACACTTTTTATGACAATAACTTGCATATAAGCCTTTAAAATTGGCACTTTTGATTATTCATGTTCGTGTCCCATAGACTTTAACGGTGTTTGCGTGTTCAATTTCAAGCGCAGTTACCGCACTTTTATATAAATATTCCTCATTCAGATCTCCAACATTGATTCCCATAATAGCAAATTCACTTGTAGAAACACTAGCATTTGGCTTTTCTACATGTTGTTCCAGAGCCTCTATCTTTGCTAAGCACTGAGCATGTGCAGAGGAGAACTCCATGGCAGACTGGGCTTCATGTAATTTCTTCCTGAGCAGTATTATAATACTCTCATTCTCAGCCTCTCTCTGATTCAAAGAGGCAATACAACTTTCTCTTTGTTTACACGTTTCCTCTAATTCATTAATTTTCTGTTCCAATACACATTTCTTAGTCACTAATTGTTCAATGTGATCACAAATATTTACATCTGCCTTTGCAACCATTGCCAATATATTCTTAGTTACTGTACACTTTGTACCTGCTCCAATAATTGCTTTCTCTCAGCATACCATTGCCCTTCTTTTGTCATAGCAATGTCTTTCATTTTCAGTAACATACATACAACATTGGCCATCTTCGCTTTCCTAACTTTTTTCAAAGACTTTTTATGTTTTGTCTTATCATTATGAATATTACATTGTTTCAAAAGATCAACAAATTGGTGTGTTAAAGCGTTTTCTGGCATAGTGTTGAATTTAACACAGGCGTGTTTTTTAACCACTTCAGCCCCGGAAGGATTTACCCCCTTCCTGACCAGAGCACTTTTTACAATTTGGCACTGCATCGCTTTAACTGCTAATTGCACGGTCATGCAATGCTGTACCCAAACTAAATTTACATCCTTTTCTTCCCACAAATAGAGCTTTCTTTTGATGGTATTTGATCACCTCTGCGGTTTTTATCTTTTGCGCTATAAATGGAAAAAGACCGAAAATTTTGAAAAAAAATGATATTTTCTACTTTTTGTTATAAAAAAATCTAATAAACGCAATTTTAGTCATACATTTAGGCCAAAATGTATTCGGCCATATGTCTTTGGTAAAAAAAATGTCAATAAGCATATATTTATTGGTTTGCGCAAAAGTTATAGCGTCTACAAACTAGGGTACATTTTCTGGAATTTATATAGCTTTTAGTTTATGACTGCCTATGTAATTTCTTGAGGTGCTAAAATGGCAGGGCAGTACAAACCCCCTCCAAATGACCCCTTTTTGGAAAGTAGACACCCCAAGGAAATTGCTGAGAGGCATGTTGAGCCCATGGAATATTATTTTTTTTTGTCCCAAGTGATTGAATAATGACAACAAAAAAAATTTACAAAAATTGTCACTAAATGATATATTGCTCACACAGGCCATGGGCATATGTGGAATTGCACCCCAAAATACATTCTGCTGATTCTCCTGAGTATGGGGATACCACATGTGTGGGACTTTTTGGGAGCCTAGCCGCGTACGGGGCCCCGAAAACCAAGCACCGCCTTCAGGATTTCTAAGGGCGTAAAGTTTTGATTTCACTCCTCACTACCTATCACAGTTTTGAAGGCCATAAAATGCCCAGATGGCACAAAACCCCCCAAAATGACCCCATTTTGGAAAGTAGACACCCCAAGCTGCAAAAAACAAAGGAATTACTAAAGCGCTGATATGGAGTAAAAACTAGATTACTAAAAGGATTCTAATTACTGACTGAGAGAAACCCAAATAATAAAAGCTGCAACCTAACAAGTGTTCAGACACCTCTACAAAGTAACAGATAATTAAAAATGAGTTGTGCTAATATCAACCTTCCAGTCAAACTAATATCTAGTGCACAAACACTACGTAAATCAAACCGTGATTCATAAAAAACTGTGAAAATATATAGATACATACAAAGATTAATAATAATAATAATAATAACAATTATATATAAACGTGACAAGTCAGCACACCTATAGCGTGATTCATACAGTATGTAGAATTGTAGGTATAAATTATAAAGTACAGAATAAATATATAAACGTGAACAAGGTCAGCCAAAACTATAGCCACTGAGTTCTAATATATTCCACAAGGTAAAACAGCCACAGGTTAAACCCTATATGTATATATGGGTAAATGTGATTGCTACATACATTGTTGATTTCTCCTTGAATTGAATTTCCACTTAGTTCTATATAATGATACTCATTCTCACTTGTGGGAAATAAGCGTTGGTATATGCTCTAATACAAAGTCCCATAAGTGCCAAAACAAACTCTGCTCACAAGTAAACAATCGCTGTGTAGTTTAAATAGCTTCCCACTGGGTACTTCTCAGATGCCCCGTGTACATGAAATGAAAAACCAGAGAAGAAACATCATTGCGTAATGAACAATTTCTACAGGGTAAACCCCCCTCACCAGGTCCACTCACATACGCCTAGGAATTTTCAGCTTAGATGAAAAAGCAATCAGCCGATTGAGGCACGGTGGATCTCTCACCACTTCGCAATGGTGCTGTTACCAGCCTCAATGAATGACGCCACTGACTCCTCCTACGCGTTGCGTCACTCAACACGTGACTTTTTCAAGGTTAGTCATGTGACGCTCGAGTCTCCATTATATATTGGTACTAGTGTCAATGTTGCTATGGAAACAGCGGTATGTCATTGAGTCATCATTTTACTTTTTCACCTAGCCATCACTGGATATCTAAAACATTATTGTCTATGTATATTATTATGAAGAATCATACTATTGATTTGTTTTTTTTTTTTTTTTTAACTTTAGTGTTCAATAAAGTTTACATATCCAGTGACGGCTAGGTGAAAAAGTAAAATGATGACTCATTTATGATGACGTGCCCCTTTGAAGATGTCATTTATGACGAAACATGTAGGGTGTGGCTACACACTACGCCATCACGTGGCTCGCCCCATGTTTACACGCTTCTTATATGCCGGATTTTTAACTTGTTTAAATTATTGTATGGCAGAGATGTTTTCTGCCTCCATTAAGCAATAAAATCTTTTTAATTTTACTACACCATCGGAGCCCTTTTTTGCCTTTCGTGTTTTCACGGCCCCCCCGGCCAGTGGGTGCCTTTCTCTAGGTGGACACGCTGGAATCACCTTCCGTTGGAACGCTGCATTCATCTACTGATCCGGACGCCGCCATCCAGCTGTCCCTGCAGAGGGCTGTATCTACACGCACATAAGACCTTGCTATTAGGGAGGTCCACTGCTCCTGGTAGGGGTCCATCTATATTGTCACCCTGATTCACCGTTTGTCTGGATATCCCTTCACACTCCCTTCCTCCTTTCTTCACTCACACGGGCTGTGTTCAATAAAATGTGGATACGTGACTTTCCTTCATGGGACTGATGCGCCTTTATTGAGCTTCTTATGAATGGACTGTACTCACCTTTCCCATTATTAGTTTTATTATTTTTATCATTATTTTTATCTTTATTTTTGGTTTCACCAGCAACTTATGAAATTTGATTAATTTATATTTATTTACATGTTAGGTCACTTAATGTGCACTCAATTTAATATTGGAGTTTATTATTTACTCATAAGCACTTTTTGAATTTGGTATTTGATCTTATTAATCATTTATAACCTATATATATATATATATATATATATATATATATATATATATATATATATATATATATATATATATATATATATTTATTTATATAGTTAACACATTCATTTGTATTTCTGACCATCTGACTGTAAGCGCACTTATTTTATCTGCTAATGATGGGCATACATGCACCGTTTATATATGCTGAAGCATGGGGGCATCCGCCTCAAAAGGTAGGAGCAAATCGCTCTCCACCCCTGCTGCCCCCATGTTTTGGCCTATATGCTCTTTTTTTAATTGTGGTGGTGAAATCACCTCCTACAGCGCTGGAGTCACGGCTTTATGTATCGTGGGAGCAAACGCTGTTGCTGTCAAGATAAATAAATCTGCGCTGCAACTGAATGGCGTACCTGCTAAGCAAATGATGGTTAACAATAAAACAAAGTAACATTACAGTATAACAGTAAGACTTACCATACCTGCAAAGCAAATACAAAAAAACATAGTAAAAAATAAAACATTTAACACAACCTGTGCCTAAAATATATATATGCCGAAGCATGGGGGCATCCTCCTGCAAAAGGTAGGAGCAAATCGCTCCTCCACTCACTGCTGCCTCCACGCTTCGGCATATATGCTGAAGTATGTAACTGTGGTGGTGAAATCACCTCCGACAGCGCTGGAGTCACGGCTTTATGTATCGTGGGAGCAAACGCTGTTGCTGTCAAGATAAATAAATCCGCGCTGCAACTGAATGGCGTACCTGCTAAGCAAATGATGGTTAACAATAAAACAAAGTAACATTACAGTATAACAGTAATGCCGCGTACACACGGTCGGACTTTTCGTCTACAAAAGTCCGACAGCCTGTCCGACATACTTCCGACGTACCTTCGGCGGACTTGCGGCAGACTTTCTTACGAACGGACTTGCCTACACACGACCACACAAAAGTACGACAGCCTAGTACGCGGTGACGTACACCAAGTCCGACGAGACTATAAAACGGAAGTTCAATAGCCCGTACGACACCCTTTGGGCTCCTTCTGCTAATCTCGTGTTTATCTCGTGTTAGTAGAAGTTTGGTGAGAGACGATTCGCGCTTGTGAGACTCGTATTTTTCAGTTCGTTTTAACTGTTGTTCAGTCTGTGCTTGTGAGGTTTGTATCTGCTTTTCAGTGCGTTTGGTCAGTTGGCATTGAGAAATCTTTGTTTTATTGGCCGCTCGTTCCTGATTTTCAGGTCGTTCTTCACAGGCCTTGCTGTTCTTCAGTGCGTTCTGTTTAGTGCGTTCTGACCAGCCGACCGTTTTGAAGCCATGTTACCTGTACGTACTCGTCGTAGAGCTCGTGCATTGTATGTGCTTGGTGCTGTAGTTTATTCTTCAGCCCAAGACCAGTCCATGAACAGGGCGAGGAGGAGTTCATGGACCAAGAATTGGTTGCTTCAGCGTGACCAGTTCTGTCACATGCCTTTGCTCCGTGAGATCCGTGAGAATAATCCTGAGGATTTCAGGAACTTTCTCCGGATGACGGACCCCGTTTTTGACCGTTTGTTGGCTTTGCTGACCCCCTATATCAGCAGGCAGGATACCTGCATGAGGCAAGCCATCACTCCGGAGCAGAGGCTGTTCGCTACCTTGCGGTATTTGGCCACAGGGAGAAGCCTGCAGGACCTTAAGTTCTCGACAGGCATCTCCACCCAGGCTCTGGGGATCATTATCCCAGAGACCTGTTCTGCCATCATACAGGTCCTGCAGAAGGACTATATTAAGGTAAGATATTTTTCTTTTATTAGCGTCACATGTTCTTTTATGTAATCTTTGATAATATAATGTATTTCTTGCTTCAAACACTACTTACCATCATTGCAATATAGTGTGAATGTCCCCTTTTTTATCCTCACACATGCTGGATTTTTTTCCTGTTATTTTTTGTCATGCATGTATATTTTCCTTCAATAACCTTCCCAGCATGAAGTGATGGGAACATATCCACCTAGTCTACTCATTTTGAATGTATTTTGTTTGAGTGTATTTAGTGTGCTTATAATTAGCAATTAGCTAGATTTCCCAACCCACCCACCCACCCCCACCTAAACTCAGTCCAAATAGTGTGCTGCTAATTAGCAATTATCTAGATTTCACAACCCCCCCCACCCCCCCCCACCTAAACTCACTCCAAATAGTGTGCTGCTAATGAGCAATTATCTAGATTTCACAACCCCCCCCCACCTAAACTCACTCCAAATAGTGTGCTGCTAATGAGCAATTATCTAGATTTCACAACCCCCCCACCCCCACCCTCGTTAAAATTTGCTTGAATGTTCTGTGGTGTTGATTTGTCTAAAGCAAATATATGTTGCAGTTTGCAAAATGCATGTGCACTCTACAAGTGCATTTGTTCCAGTGCTTTAGTAAATGAGCAGAAGCTCTGCTGATTTCCATCATCAAATCATATGCAAGCCTCAAAGTGTTTTCATTAATTGCCCTTGCATGTGATTGTGTACTCCTTGCAACATGAATGCCTTTTTACATTACCTCATTTACTGTAAGCTGGTTAGCAACTGCACCTGCAGAGTGCGACAACTGCAGTCTTGTAGCCTTTTTAGTCCCTAAATTCCTGCGTGTCCTAAAAGTAATTTTTTTTTGGGATTTCACAACCCCCTAAAATGTAATCAATGTTCCAT